>NC_042493.1:132171130-132187201 GCF_005508785.2 Acyrthosiphon pisum
AAAAATGATAGGATTGCTTCTTTATGAATACCTACCTACTTTTTCGGGTATAAATTATAAATAGACAATATCCAATAGGTTATAATATTATACATTTTATAAGAATCATAAATGTATAATCCTTTTGATATTTTTAATGTTTGTTTAGTTTATTATTGTTTTTATCATTTATTTCATTGTCACAATTCATACTCTCATTAAACCAAAATCATCTTCATCAGTTTCAGAATCATCGCGTTATTATAGTCATTACTTTTAATATAAACTTTATATAAAATATGTTATCTGTTCTCTTTTTCAACAAATCTACAATATTTTCATAAATATTTGCAAATGGTTCAATATTTGGAAAAGGCCATATCTCCATAAAATTAAAATTTTCAGGAAACGTAAAAAACTTTTTTTATAGATCAAAATTATATTTAGATGAAAATTGAATAACGGTTGAATTATTTAATTCCCTTATAAAAAACCAACTATGATATAATATTGATTATTTATACCTGCTGGATTATTTTATGAGGGAATGAACGTGTTTGAGATATGCCCTTTTCCACTAGATTGTAAATTTTCATTGATTACGAACTCGTGACTCTGATAAATAGTTTATTGTATATTATCATATAAAATTAAATAATTAGTCTTGAAAAATACACTGTGCATTCTTTGTAATAATTTAATTTATGAAGTTCAAAATCACTTCTTTTTAGTTAATTTTTTTAAACAAATTTTATAGTTTACTTTTTGATTACTATTTACGAATGTACTATTTTTTTTAGAATATACTGTTTTCGTATAATATACAAAATAACAATAAAAACATTTTTATATTAACTTTTTAGGTTTGGCAAAACAAATATATCATTTCTTTTCAGTTCATTAAAAAATATATATGTGTAGTTTACTTTTTAACAACAAATAATATTGCCGATTAAG
Source organism: Acyrthosiphon pisum (assembly GCF_005508785.2). Taxonomy (NCBI): domain Eukaryota; kingdom Metazoa; phylum Arthropoda; class Insecta; order Hemiptera; family Aphididae; genus Acyrthosiphon; species Acyrthosiphon pisum. The sequence goes on from NC_042493.1 coordinate 132,172,067, forward strand.
TCATTTTTAGAGAAGTGGCCTTTTCGAATGCACTCGTTATTTTTGGACTTTAACAAATTGTTGTATAATTTGGCGGTATCTCAGAAAATATGCATTATTATTAGTTAAACAATCTATCACATAAAACTAGCTTTGAAAATGTGTGGAGAAATGGCCTTTTCGAAATGAACGATTCAATTATTGTAGTTTAGCAATAACTTTCTGGCGATCGATGTACCAACCAAATCAGATAAAGTGTTTAAACATTTTTCTGGATAAAACTGATTTTTAAAAATGTTGCATAAGGAATTATAATACACTATAGAAACAACATACCTAATAAGCTCATACAATTATTATTATTATAAACTTAGGTATGGTTCGACTATGAACTTATTGTAGCATCGTACCAACAAATAGTAGTGTTTTTTGAACTGTTTCGTATTTAAAAATAAATTTATGTTACTAATATCGTCAAATGTTCAAAATTTCAAATGCCCCGGCGGCCCGGCCCCTGAATTCATGATGAATAAAATTACATAATAATTTCGAATATCGAAATGTTAACAAAAAATCGTTATCGCCCAGTAATTAAATGTATCTACTATCTACTATAGGCGACAAAACATTTTCTCTGTTACTTATATTAGTTAAAATATCTACTGTAGTAACTTTTAGAACACCCACACATGATTATCTCGCGATCGTAGACGTAGCGTGGGAATGATACATGCCGGATGTCTCTTACGTCAATAATGTCATTTGACATTGTTATTTCACATAACTACATAATTATTAACTTCTGCACGGGTATACTATATAATAATTATTTAAACTCGTAGTCATAAATCTATTGACACGCGACGCTCAGGGTCATGTTCTACTATTACTATTATTTCGACGAATACGACGAATTCGCGACTATTACTATCATTTCGACGAATACGACGAATTCACGACTATTACTATTATTATTCGATGCATACGCTCTACGACGAACATGCACTACAATTAATATTATCATCGATATATTATACGCACTGCTACTATACTCTATGTCACTCAAACTTTTTGTACATGTGCCAGTGATCGAATTGAGGGGAGACGCAGGGGGACGGAGCTCCTCTTATAATTTTTATATTTTGAGCGTACCCCTTCTAATTAATTTCTTTAGAACGGGGGGACGGAAGTTTTATTTCGTTGAAATAATATTGTATTTTTTATTTCGTGTCTTCGTAAAGTTGTACCTATTTAATAAGATGTAAAAATTAAATGTATGGTTTTTTTTATGATAATTGATAATAAGTTATGAGTAAATTAAAAAAGACACGGGACGTCATTGGGCCTGTCTCATCGTAATTGCCTATCTTATACGTGTAAAAGTTTCTCGCTTCACACAACGATTTACCAACCTAAAAATTTAATGTACATCTATATGTGTGGTTTTGTGTTAAAACTTTAAGACGATACGAGTATCAGAATTTCAATATAACGTTTAGTATTTTAAATATTAAAAATCTTAAAAGAGATATTTTTGAATTCTTATTTTACATTTAAAATTTAAATCGCCATAACCGCGCCGTTAACAAAAATATCACTTTTAAGATTTTTAATATTTAAAAAACAAAACGTTATATTTAAATTCTGATACTTTTATCATCTTAAGCACATAAAATCACACATTTTTTTTATTCATTATGTAAACAATAATTACATTTAAAAAAAAATTAACGAACAATTTTTTGTGTGTGTGTGTTCCTTTAAATCTTAATTTACATTGAACTTTTATTTTAAATTACATTAATTGTATTTCGTATATATTTCTGTTTGATAGTGGATGCAAACAGTAAATTGGGCATAGGCGCAAATAACGTTTGGGATTTGAGGGGGCTAAAGCCTTACTTTGATAATATTGAATAAGCTTAAAACAAAATGTAGGAAATGTTTGGGGGGTTATATAGACATTTTTGGGAGGGCTTAGCCCCTAAAGCCCTAAGTTTTATCTGTAGGGCCAAAAAGTGTAAACATTTAATACAAGGCTCCTAATATATTGTTACAATAGCAGTTGAAAAATATTAAAAATACATAGGCACAATTTTTTTTATAAGCATTTAAAGATCGAATTTTGACAACATTTATCAAATTTTAATTTGAATAATTATTTTGTAATTAAAAATGTATAAAATGTTCAACTTTTGTATCTAAGAATTGAAAATTTATAACAAGATTCCACGTAAGTAATTAATTCTGTTACCAATAAATCTAAAAAATACATTTACACAGTTTTTTTTTATAGTCATTTTAAGCTCAAATTTGGACGAAATTACATATTAAAAACCTGGAATAACTATTTTAGTTATTTTGTTGTGATTGTATAATATATTTCGTGGGTATACTTGAAACTTCTTAACTCTTAAGTATACTATTATATACCTATGATAGTATCACGATTTGTTGTTGATGTATAACGCGTTAAAAGTACCTAATGGATATTGTGATATGATTAATTTGGAATTTATTATTGATACCTATTATAGGTCAATTTTTTTTTATTACTATATAGATTAGTATACCTATAATAGGTATGTCTAATACCTAGACTGACATACCGTCTCCGCTCAGAATCGTTTTTCTTATACAATGATATTATATCATTGAATTCAGATTTAATACCATCCATTATACAGTGATCCACTTGTAATATACCTACTGTACAGCAGAGCGACATCCACTTACCCACCTTTTTTATATTGTTTTTAAATTTAATTCTTAGTGCATATTTTAACATAGTCTATGCATATTTCTGTATTTTATGCTGCATATTTGCATGCATATAATAGCTGAGTATTTTCACTGCATATAATCCGCCGTCTACTAATAATATAATATGCCTATTATCAATATTATTAATTACATAATTTATTAGTATACTAATAGTATAGGTACAATACATTTTGTTGTACAAAAATATACATACAAATCATACAATGTGCCAAAACATGGGTACGATACCTGTAAGTTTTCAACCACCGTTGTCTGTAATTAACTGTAAACATATTACAGGAGGTTACGACAAAGCGACGGATGAAAAACAAATAATATTATTATTGCGTTGAGTTCTGCTGGTATAATCACCGTGTTATCCATTGAATAAAATAAACAATAATATTATATAATAAAAACTGGTCGCCACCGGGTCACACGATCTTATTTTGAACAGAGTAGGTACAGTATATTATTATTGTCACAGAATAATATTATTTTATTATATTATATTATAGTATGTTATTGTTACCGACGTTCGACGACCGCGACGTCGTCATTTCAGGGAAAAATCAAATTGTAATACATTTGTATTTTTACATGAACCAATTTACATCCCAACTTAAACTAAATTTAGTTAATTATAATTAATGGTTGAATATCGTGTTATCATGTTATCATGGAACCGCAGTAAACTATAATAATTTACTTAAAATAAATAAAATTACCTATTATTCATACAAAAAAATGTACCTCATATATTATTTAAAATATTATAATATAATAAACTGAAAAGTGATAACTGATAGGTAACTATCATCATAAACATTATAATATTAATTTCATTTTTTTATTAGGTACATGCTTTTCTTTAGCTCGCAATGTTTCATTCATTCATTCATTTCTGTTGTCATCAATTCTTGCGAGTTCAATTTAAGTCACTTCTACATGACCTAGGAGGCTCAAATTGTGTATGTACCTAGGTCTACATGGTCGGTGACTATACATGACCCAGTTTTTGCAATCGTCTCCTTCACGACAGCTAATGGTATAATTCAATTACTCAGCACCTAATTATTAAAAACTACCATAATAAAACAGTAATTTTAATTTTAGATCAGTAGATTACAGCTATGTGGGGGAAGATCGCAGAATGACTGTTCGAACGCGGAACGGGTTTGCCGCCAAAGGCACGGACGACCCAAGTGCGTTCGATGTCGAAGCTCCGCGCGACGCGTTCCCCCTCCGTAGTTACCGCGCCACCGTCAGCGGCCGGCGAGCTGGCCATCGGCCGTCGCGAACTTTGTGTCTCTTTTTGTCTTTTTCCAACGGTTGGACGTAGCGCACCGCACGCGCTATCGTTCTCCGTTTCGCGTTGTGCCTGCTTCGAACCCTCGTGTGAGCACGAGGTGTGTTAAGCCTAGCTGTGATCAGCGGCCACGGTCAATACGACCAAGTTTACGTTTCGCGTTTCGTTGTTGGTGTACGCGCCCGTTGCGTCGCGTGAAGCAAAAAGTCGCGTGTGAACACGCTCAGTTGTCCGTCTGTACCGTCGTGATCGACACCCGACGATGAGTAACACATTTTGTTGTTACTTTTATTGTTTACGCCGTGCGCGTGTTTTTTTTAACACTCCGCGTCCGCGTGATCGCGAGTGGTTGCCGACTGCCGTAACAAGTCAGCACGTCAGTATTCGTTTTCGCGACACTTCGCGTTCGTTATCGACCACGTGCTATTCGCGCCAAAATACGGATTATCGTCACCGTCGAAGTCAGAGCCGAGAAGATTGTCCGCCGTCGCCGAATCAGGTAGATCATTTACCTAGCCCCCCACGTGGTCAGTGGGCTACTTTAAAGTTAAATATTGTTTTACCAGCCATTGTATTAGTTATTAAGTTAATATTTTGGGCGCCCGCTATTTATTTATGAGATTGTTATTACCCACTACAAAATATACGTGTTTCCGAAAAAAAGGTTTGATCTTTAGGTACATATTGGGTAACCCGATTCCGCTCCCGCTTTCGGCACTCTACGCAAGTCGTTGCCGACAACCACCGAACTTGTAGGATCGGTAACGGCGTAACAATGACACTACCACATTGGTAACAGACCATTGCGCATCTAACTACAACTTCAAGGTCGAAACTCTGGAAAACATGCTTTCAAAGATTTGATAATATTTAGCATTCTACTTAGTAAGACTATTTTTAACTAACAAGTGTTACTTACCCAAATTAAAGTATCAAATTAATTATGCTATTATTTTAACCTTTTAAGATGTAACTATGATGAAACATCCAACAGGATCCGAAGATGTGGTTAGATGCAGAGTTAAAAACTGGTTACGCTTAGCACCAACCCGGGAGAAATATAAAAAAATAATAATAATAATATTAAGTGGTATCGTGATAGGTAGGTGGTGTATATAGTGTATTATAATTTATAACTTGTTTTGTTTTTAATTTGACAACTTTAAATATAAATGTAAATTTTACTGTAAACATCATTAAAAAAGTTTAAAAGCTTTCATTACAACAATTTAATTTTGACTCAACATGTTTAATTGTTATGATTTAACATATCATTTACATATTATATATATTGTATTTTATGGGAGTGCGCACTTTTCCAATTATTAATTATTATTTATTCATACCTATTCAAATAAATACATTTTGTGTAGCTATTAATTTTTGTTTTTGAATATATTAATTACATTTAATGCCTACCCAACTGTAAATAATATATACATTTACCTCAAAATGTATAATAGTTAATAAGTAAACTTATTAGTCAATAATGGTAAATATAAAAATTATTGTATAAGACTATAGTCTGTATACAGACTATTTTATTAATATACAAATTAAATTTTATTAATTATCCATATATCATATCTTATACAAATAATAGATATTTTATACACATCTAAAATGCTAGTTTGTATACCAATAAAATACAGTCTTAAATATGTATATTAAAAATATACTTTAAATAGTTGTCTCATTTAGACTTATTTTGGAACATAAAAAGAACATCTATTTTACATCAAAAATAGATATTTTGATCTAATAAACGATATATATTAGACATCTAATAGACATTGACATGTTTACTGGGTTAGGTTAGGTTAACACAGAAAAAAAATATAATAATAATAAAAAAACACACACACATCATTCTAAAATCAATACATTCATTGCTCCACTCAGAATCTAAAATTGTATGACATTTTATTTCTTTATAATATTTTCTCATATTTCTAACACAAAATAATTGGCAAATTTTTGTGATTTTAATTTTTAACGAATTTTGTCAAAATTCCAATTTCAGACGCTAAATACTCATAAAAAATTATTGTAGATTTATTCTCAACTTTATTTTAATTTTCACTAATGACAACTTATGATGATGAGGCTTGTAAATTGTAATATATTTTTAAGTTTTTTGACAGTAATTTTAAAAAAAAAAAATATAAAAACTATAAATTTTCTTATGCCTATAAAAAGTTTAAAAAAACTAAAAATATTATGTAGGTACATAAAATGGTCATATAATTCGGTGAAAATGTATCTACTTTGAGTATTACACAAAAACCCAGAATCGATTTTCTCAAAAACAAGTTTTGCGTAAAAATCTCTGTTTTTCCTTAATTTTTTTTTGTTGTTTCCCGATGCTTTTGAAAAATCCTCTGTTATCTTCTAGTAAGTACCAACTAGATTCACTTTTCCCCAAGAAAAGACTTGAGTCGAAATTTGAAGCATTCTTTCGGTTACTTATCGTGTAACATACTTAGGTAAAAAAAATTAAAACAAAACACTCATAATACATCAATCGCTATTCACTATGCTCAGAATTTAAAATAACACTAATATAAATATTTATACAGTACGTATGTACTTATATTTAAATATATAAAAAAAATAGGTACATGTTTGAATAAAAAAATAAAAAATAATAATAATTTACGTTAGTTTTACCTAGTTATGTAAATTTTCATAAAAAGTTTAGGTTCAAAAAGAAAATTGAAAATTATGAAAATCTTATAATTTCTCATATTCATTTCTAATAAAATAAATCTCTTTATATTATATAGTTATACATTTATAATATATTTAACCTACATAATTATATTTAAAACGGTGTACCTACTTGTATTACCATTTACCGATTTGAATATTATTTTAAAATTAGGTAGGCATACCTACTATTAAACATAATATAAGAAATCCATAATTCAAATATATTTATCTCGGTAATAAATTTGCATTTTAATCTTTTATTAAAAACTTGTACTATATAATATGTTACTTCAGTTTAAACGATGAGTGACGAGTGTATAATAATTAATGTTTTCCTACATTTATTTTTTTTTCCATTTTTTGATGTTGTTTGAGTTATTCCTACAAACTATTTTTTATGAGTGTTTATTAGTTATTACAAATTAAATGTTATCTAGTTTTAACACAAGACTTATTAAGAATTGAGAACTATTTACAATCAATAAATATGTTTTATTTAATATTTATATTGTAAGCATAAGTACCTTTAAGTATATTTTAATTTCATTTAATAACCACAGTCGTGGTTAATTAATTCCTAATTAAATAATTAATATTCAACTCACCTACCAATCCTACGACCCCAAAGATTAATTATATTAAGAAAAATACATTAAACATTTTCAGAAAATTGCAATAAAAAAAAATATATGTTCAAGCTTACATCTCTAATTTTACCTACAGGTAGTATAATATGGGGATTCAATTTATTGCATGCCCCTCGATGCCCCAGTATTATAGGTACTCAAACATTTTAAACCTTCGACTGTTGTAAAGTGGATGTCGCTATGCTGTACAGCAGGTTACAAGTGGGTAACTGTATAATGGATGGTATTAATTTTGAATTCAATGATATAATATCATTGTATAAGAAAAACAATTCTGAGTGGAGACGGTATAACAGTGTAGGTATAAGACATATTATATACTTATCTATGGTATTAAAAAAAAATTCACCTTTAATAGGTAGGTACCTATAATAAATTCCATCACAATATCTATTAGGTACTTATAACGTTATACATCAACAACAAACCGTGATACTATCACAAATATATCATAGTATACTTTAAAAGTTTCAAGTACCCACAAATAATATTATACAATCACAACAAAATAATTAAAACCTACACTGCATACAAAGGCATATATGCATTCTCTACATTAGATGGTTCTGTATCTAAAACATATTCAATTAAAGCTAACGAAAACCTGGTGGTCATTTTGTAATTATGTAATTTCGTCCAAATTTTAACTTAAAATGAGTATAAAAATAAACTGTGCTTATGTATTTTTTTTAGATTTTTTGGTAAAAGAATTTACGACTTATGTGGAATCTTGTTTTAAATTTTCAATCCTTAAATATAAAAGTTGTACATTTTATAAATTTTTAACTACAAAATAATTATTCAATTTTAATTTGGTCAAAATTTGAACTTCAAACGCTCACAAAAAATGTAATTTGATTTGTTTGTACATTTTTTTTTGATAAATGTAGCCAAACTTATGAGTTATGAGTAATCTTGTATTAAATTTTCAAATCTTAGATTTAAAAAGAAAATTTTTTATGAATTCTCAACTCAAAACAATTTGCTAATTTTCGTGATTATTCTGTATTTTGATAAAATTAATGTTTATGAAATAAATTTGTAACAATATATTAAGAGCCTTCTTTTACATTTTCAACCTTTTTTACCAAACAAATAACATTTTATTGACATTCATAGAAAAAAAATTGAAAATTAATAATTACTATATACAGCTCAAAATAAAATATTTTAAAAATGGCATAGTGTATATAAAATAATGCTATTATAAACATTCAGTCAAAATTTCATGTATCTACAATTTGTACATAATTTAAATTAACAACATTTTTTTGATTATTTTGAAAGTCGAATACAAAGTCAAATAATAAAGAAATATAAAATCGATATGTCATTCTCTCAAAAATATTATTCTATATCTTTTTTGTAATTGGTGATTTCACTCTAACAAAACTTAAAAACATAGAAAAAAATGATTCTGCGTTAATGTGTTTTGTCTATGTGGCACGTAGGCCAGAAAGAGAAAACAAATAGTGTGCTGACCTCTTAATAAATTACAAAATGGAGAATGCAAATAAAAATTATATAACGTATTCACGTGCCTACCTACGACACATTTTAAACACCGGCAAAAGTGTAGGTGCCTGGTGTGAGTGGTACATAATATAAAATAAAATTTAATATTATGATTATTCTTGTGGATTACGAAGAGTTCATTGAAATTTTCAATGGAAAATTAGTTGTTTTCTTCCATTGGGTAACAGCCAAGCTCATACTAGTCCACGTACATTTCGTGCTGCATATATTATAGGATTTAAGAAGTTGTGCGCGACTTGACTTGACTGCTAAGTGGTCCAAAATCCGCTATCAATTTATCTATATAGTAAATTAAAACAAAAAAAATCTGGTTAGAATTAAAGATAGAAATTAAAATAATAATAATAATATTTAAAATTAAAATACTTGGCATTCAAATTTAGATTCTCTACACATTTCCCAAATGTATAGTTACTACGACGTACCGACATCACACAAATCCATCCGTTGTATCAGTAATATAACTGCCTGTTGGTTGGCTGCAAAAAATCTTGACTCTCTTTCTGGTGCGGTAGTGTTTCAAACTGTAATAGATATAAATTAAATTTGTGTTCATCCAATGCTGAGTTTATTTCCCAACAAATTATGTATTATAAGCAAGGCTTTGCACCCAAACGATTTATTCGGGTTATAGTTTCGGGTGCTTCAAATAAAAATAGAGGTTGTGGTTTCAGGTTTTCTTCATTTTAAAGAATATGGGTTTTGTTTAGCCAGTTTATTTATTCGGGTTATGGGTTATTTAAAATCGAGTAATATAACAATTTTGTAGTGTGTAAAGTGTTAAATATGATTAAGCATAGTATAAAGTTATACAATCAACTTTTCAGTACTAATGTCTAATACAGTAGTGACACACGCAATATAATTTAATTTAATATAATTTAAAATTGTATAATATTAAATATCAAATGTTTTAACAATAAAGTATTTTAAATAGTAACAAAGAAAAAAACATACACAAGACAATTTTCACTACAGACATAATAATATTATATTAAAAATTTAAAAAAAACACAATTCAAAACAATCAAAACAATTTATCAGTTGTATTACACTTGTCACATGTAACCAGTATTCTCAATTATGAAAAACTGAATTCTCCATGAAATATACATACAAATTCATATTATGTCACTTGAAAATGTAATATTTTTTTTATACGGGTTATGGGTTAAAACCCAAATTTAATTTCGGTTTTGGGTGTTTCACGTATAACCATACGTCATCTAAATCAATCGGGTTATATGGATTTACGGTTTTGATAATTTTTAAGGATTTTGGCTATACGGTCTAAACAGGTGCAAAGCCTTGATTATAAGTATAACATTTAAATAGAAAATAAAATATTCTTATGTAATTGGGATCACACACCTATGTTACTGAACGTGTAGAAAAAACAGACCAAATGATATGCTCGTTCGATTCCATTAAACAATCCTGCAACTGGAGCAATGAATCATACAGAGATTGAAAAATCTGCTTTTGGTGGAATAAATGTTTCATTTTTCCGTCATCAGCACTCTACTTCACCCTGTAATTTAAATATTATTAAATCATTCATGTTGAACACTAAAATTAATGTTTATATATACATTTTGATTTTGAGAGGAAGGATTGGTTATGTGTCTTACATTATTGCAGTGTTTTATTTATTTTATTATTTGCAGTTTCTGGAAGCAAATTGGAGTTTGTAATTTTTCTGGAAAAAATAGTTAAATGAAAAAAAATGTAGGGGTTTATTACGAGATTTTGCTATCAATTTTGTACATATAGATATATGAAATAAGCTAGGTCGCCTAGGTCCATATAATATCAAACATCTTAAATTATATATTATCATTGTTTTGTTTGGACACGTACGTATAAGCATATACACATTGTAGTCATGGTAGGCACATTTTTCTGTATACCTACCCCTCAATATTCAATATTATCAAGACAGCCAATAATTATATTTTTATTTACCTACACAATACTTTTTTTGCATGGTGAATGTAGTTAAACGAGGTTAGCCCATCTAGATAAGTTTTTATAACTAAGGCATTAATGTGAATATAAATAAGTATGTGTGTGTGTTAATCTGTTATGTATGACTACTGTGCCCTAAATGTCTGCACACGTTTTTGTGGATACGTTCATATTTTTGGTAAATAAAGTTATGAATGATATAATATCTCAATATAAGTGTACCTACTTGAAGTTTATGATAAGGCCTCATTCCGAGGTAACATTTGTTTGTTTATTATTGTAACATTATAATTTATAATATTATCATTACAAAATGCTATCTGGGTTCCATCTCGGAGACGCAATGTGAAGCGGCTAACATTTAATTTACATGTGTCGTCGATGCCACCTCATCAATTTCATCATACACACTTCTTGCCAATAAAATAATTGTAACCTAAAAAATTAAAAAACATTGGGTAATAATTCTTAAAATTTACAATAAGTTATGTAACAAATGACGATTTCAATTGCAGCAGTGTATAGTCAGCGCTTTAACTGATGTCTGATACTTAATATTTATCAAATTTTACAATTGAACAATTACTTAATCAAAGCCTTAGTGGAATATTGTACGTTTTAATTTGAATTTTAAATGTTTTAAAAAGGTTTTTATTACCTTTGCTACCGTAATTCTACTGTATCGATCGAGTATACACAAACAACGTGCGAGTGAATCCATTAACGGTAATATTTGAAAAAGAGTTATTTACCAATCGTCTGCGAGACAATATTCTATTATATTGATGTACGACGAGAAAATATGTTTAGATTATTATAATATTGTTGCTTACCTATATTACATAATCCGAAACTGAATAATTTTTACGAGCAATATAAATTATTTTAAATGTTTGTTTGTATAGACCACGAAATGGTGAGATTTTCGAAGTCCTTATCAAATCTCATGATTAGTGATTACCGGCTAACGGCTACCATAGATAATGTGGCGTACGAGGGAAAAGGTTTTGTGACTTCGTGTGGACATCCCTCGTACCTACCCAACATGTTGTGTGTTACTTGAGGAGAGAACACATTGAATTTTAATTAAGATATTCGTTGTTTATTGGGCCGAATGAAGTTTAATGAGGGGGCCGAATGTGCTATAGTAGTAACGACGGTGTTTCCGAGGCCGAACAATGTCGGCGAAAGTGGAGTGTGACGTTCTTGTCTCTGTGCCGGCGGTCGGGCAAAATGGCAAGGGCGTTCGACATTGGCGAGTGTCGTTCGGTCAGTCACGCCGCCCGGAGGATAAGGACTAGGGATCCTTTCGCGACATACGACAATATGTCGAGAGCCGTTAGTAGAGAGAGCCCGGGCCGGGCGGCTGTCCTTTGAGACGACGGACACGGGTAGGTGTTGCCAACCGCAGAGAGGGAGTATTGTCACAGAACAACCAGAAGGGAATCATATTTCATTTAACATAGGCTCTTATGGGAGATGATAAAACCACGTCCGACATGTCTAAAAATTAAGCGTGCTGCCACATACAGGGAATTTCTCTATTTTTCTTTATATCGTGCAACACTGTTTATTCGTTCAGACCACGGTTATCTACTCTTAGTAGATAACCGTGGTTCAGGAGTGTTAGCCATGTGCTGTTGTTGTTGTTATGAGTGGAATTGCAGATTAACAGTGTAGCCACAAACCACAGAAAACTTAAAAAAAAGGGAATTTCATTGTATGTGGCAGCACGTTTAATTTTTAGAAATGTCGGACGGTTTTTCGACGAGCCTTAAGATTCCCTTCTGTTTGTTCTGTGGTATTGTGGCGATGGCTCACCACACTGCCACAGAGCGGCTACCCACAGACTTCTGCACTACTATTTAGAAATCTGTGCGGCTACCGCTCAAAAGCATATTGAGCGTTACCCCGAAGTGCATCCGCCAAAATAACATTTAATAAATGTTATAATATCATATTTTAATACATTAAATTATACTACGTATTAATTACGTACATAAACGTGAAATAGTTAAATAGAGCTATACAGCCATACAGGTATTATTAAATATATTACATTATTAGAGCTATGTTATTAATTATGGTGGACAATTCTCGAACGGCGCTATCTAATAGTCGTACACGACAATATTAAGGAATTGTCGAACGATTTTTATTATTTCTTATTCTTCAATTTCATACGACACGCTAGCTAATGAAAAGTCGTACGACTTCAAAACGTTTGAGAGTACAATCATTCGTAAAGAAGTGGTCGTACGACGTACTGAGTGTCATACACTACTTTGTATGCCTCCATGGATAATATTGTATTAATTACAATAATTACACACAATTTAGATTATATAATATCACTGGCTCGGACAAAAAAATTGAAAATATCCCTCGACTTGCCATAAACACCACCTCAAGTTGGTCACAGGGTAACCACCGTATATCCACTCTTAATAGCGCCTTTTATTTTATAACGACCATTCAATTTAAATAGTGGTATGCGTGTAATACGTATGAAGAGTGGATGTACGGCGGTTACCTTGTGACCAACTCGAGGTGGTGTAGGAAATGAAGTCAAAGGATATTTTCGATTTTTTTTGTCCAAGCGCAGCGCAGCGAGCGAGTGGCAACCCAGGCATTACTGACGTCCCCCCAAAAAAGGAGTGTACCGTAAAGTAGGAAATGGTATACGTATAACGAAAAAGATCCTGAAAATGTTATAATATTTTATTATAAATAAGTACAAGCACAATCAAAATAATATACATGTATTATTTATGCCATATACTTTCTATTAAATAAAGATATCCTGCAGATAAGGAATTAAAGATTAAATGGTTGTTGGCCATAAAAGAAACGGGGTTTGTTCCATCACAGTATTCATTTTTATGTAGCAGATACTTAAGCGAGAAGATTATCTATAAATGTAAAAAATATCCTGATTCTACTGATATACCAAAACCAACATTTAAGTTGAGCCTTGTCTAATGGTGAGCATTTATTATTACAGATTACTACCAGGTGCGCGACAGTCAACAAGACGACGTGCCAGCATGAAATTTTCCCCTAACCACTCGGAATAATGTCTTAGCGAACTATTAATGGATGCAAGCTGCCGAGTAGCATCCTGGAAAATAAGATCACTGTAAGGTTCTGGTGACTTAAACATGCTGAAACTGAAATTAAAATTAAATATAATTGTACAGTAGGTCAAAGATAAAGATTGTTAAGCACTCACGTAAATTTGTCGATATTAGATTTCCTGCCATACCACTGCTGGGCAGCCATAAACAGATTGGTGAATGCTTTCACTTCGGTATAATTATAAGCTTCACCTCCACGAGTTATAACAGCGTTAGCTTTGACTTTACCCAAGTTACATCTCTCGTAATCATGAATTGATGATCTACCTGTGTAAAATAAAACAAGTTATATTGTTGTTAAATATGTACATATTGGTAACATCAATTCTGCTTCATTTATTATCATACTTCATTTATTCTGCTGCTAATAACGCATTTATAATACACATTACATTATATTTTTAGAATAATTAATGTAGCAATCATAATACAATGATGAGATTTATGTGACTGTCAAAAACATTCAATCTCTCTAATTATAAATAAAATATTACAACTTAATTTTGATACTAAATATATTTGAGCCGTAACAGTGACATTTGTTGTCTGCGCCTTACAAGTTCGTAACATATTAACTTTTACGCTCAGCAGAACACAATTACTTCCGTTAGTACAAAAGATCGTAATAAATATTAAATTGTAAATATAATCCCCGAAATTGTAAATCCAAAAAATATGAAATATTGTTTCTCTAAGATTAACCAATACGGTGATCGATTTTCACTACTTTTATGATGATTTCTTTAAGTTATTATTGATGTAGGTTAAGAATCAATAAAACAAGAATTCAAATTTGGTATTAACCATCAGGTATTTTGCGGGTATTATAAGTTATAATACAAAAATAAAATCGTTGTTACACGTCTTTATGTTTTTCGCTAGTACTATATTATAGGTACAATATTGCACATATCACGAGAACAAAAAAAATAGGGGGTGTGTTGATGAAGTGGTGCGAAAAATTCAAACTGTTGTCTTTACATCCCAGTGTATTATTATGTGAAACTAACTATTGGGAGTACCAATAATAATATTATACCATGTTTGGAAAAAATATTCTTAATTTATTAGAATAACTACCTAC
>NC_042493.1:132187251-132196316 GCF_005508785.2 Acyrthosiphon pisum
ATTTTATAAGAGCTCAATTCGCTCTAATTTTTAAACTAACGGAAGTAATTGTGTTCTGCTGAAGCATAAAACTACCATGTTACGCACTTGTAAGACAGACACAACAAATATCACTGTAACATTCCTTACGAGTAGAATTTCATAAAAATACATTTTAAAATACCAACATTATACTATAATATTATAAATCTATTAAAATTATTGTAATTAATGTAGTTAAATAAAATGCCTGTTTGTGCGATTATTAAAGATAGCAAAACTAGGTATTAAAATAAAACAATAAATAACTATATATTTGAACTATTTTTATACCTAATATAAGTTTTTTTTAAATCAGCTACTAGTTATATTAAATATTATTATTCAAGGTTTAAACTGTAAATTTTGTATATAAAATTAAGAAAAAACATACTTAAAAATGCATGTTTGAAATTTAAAATAAAATTCACGCTTTTAACCGGCTCTTGAAATTAAATGTCATATATTTTACTTTAGTGCTAATTTTTTTTTTTATTATTAATTGTTTCTGAATAATTTGCTAAAAAAATTAAAAAAACAAGGGTTTTGGACATCAACATTTATTTCAAATCATCTGAACCCCTTAGAAAGAAATTTCCGACGACTTTGTTGTAAGCTGAAATATTTTATTATGATACATTTATAAACAATTTTAAATTGAAATAGAATAAAATATGGAAGTCAGAAAAAGTTACCACTCCAACTACCATGTGTGGCAATACATATTTTTGAATACTGAAATACCCATTTCAATAGATAAACAATATATCTTTAAATAAATTCTCGAATAAATTGCATTTTTATTACCTAACTAATGATGACAATTTTGATATTTAAAGCCAAAGTACAATTACTTTATTTATACTGTTGAGTTTTGCGTATTTACTTATATAGTTGTTCAAATTGTATTTGTAGTTGCAAGATAAAAACCACTGTATAGCAGGTATTAAGTATACCTCGTCATAGAGCAGGTTAATGTAATTAAATATTGATGTATTCATTCAATTTACATTTAATAAAAAAAATCTTGATTTCTTATACATATTTTTCTCTGGGCTTTTTATTTATATGAATTTATTCTTCAGTTCAGAAGAAACATTTGAATTGATTCAAATTTAAAAAAAATAAATAAACATAACCCCAGAATACAAATGATCCAAAACAATACTATTCGTTTATATCCAAATATTCAATATAAATTCCTTCTAAGCAATGATAAATAATTGAAATCAACATTTTTTTTTTAAATTAAAAACATTATAAATAACACGCAGAACAACAACTTACGATCTACTACCGTTGTAAATGTTCAAACTCTGTTTAAGTACATAGAAACTTACCATCAGGACACAGAAGCTCAAAATCATTATTTAAAATATTTCTTGCCCACAACTGTTTGCGTTGTCCACCCACATTCTCATATACTGTGGTATGTTTGACAAAAGCTACATTTCCACCACCTTCGACCAAACACCTTAAGGCACCTAGGAAAAAAATATAATTTATAAATTAATTTTTAATATTAGTAATAATTAATAAATAATATAATAATCTTTTTAATTCTAAGGCAACTTTACCTGTGTAGCCATAAAATTCTTCAGTGGCATCACGTTTGCAGTACCGATAATTAGAACCTCTACATAGATGACAAAGGTTATCATAAGGTAAGCCTGGGTTATATTCATTACTTAATGCACCGGGTACACAAGATTTACCAAAGTAATTAGAGGCAGCTTGTATTGAGTCACATCCATAACTTCGTATCCACCCATTACTCAACAAAAATGCCATTGGTATTATCCATCCACCACCAGAATATAAACCCGGGTGACATGTCATTTTACCTAAATTAAAATTGTTGGCAACAGTATAGTATTTGTTTAGATTTTTTATTTTATTAATCTTAAGCATTGGCAACTATGCATTTTGTAGGGGATTACAGATGGTTGAGGAACACATGTCTGTGGGGGCGAGGATTTCTCACTAAAAACCCGGGTGGTCACCCATCTGGGAACTAGATATGTCGACCGATGCTTAACTTCAGAACACGTTAGTGACAGAGGCTAACCAACGAGTCACATCAGGACCCATTAGATTTTTTAATAAGTTTGAAATAAACCTTTCAAAAATGATATTTCAGTATCCGGATCCTCAACTTTTGCAACAGCCACAACATAATATTCTGGTTCAGGTAGATCATACACTTCAGTGATAAATGGTATTTCATCATAATGCAGTCCAGCGGTATAAACATCGCCAGCATCCATCACTGCAACATCTGCATTTCTGTTAACACAACAAGACATAATGTTACTGATTTGTTTATACACTGTATAGAGTGATTAAAATTTAGTTTTAACATACCCATTTCTAATGGCTTGCATACAATGCACTTGACTGTAACCTCGGAAACAATACAATTCAGGAACCAAAAGTTGAACTTTTAATGCCGACTATTGCATACAAAAATAAAATTAAAAACAAACTTTAAAAAAAATGAATATGTTTAATATATTAAATATATTTACCTTCATTTTAATACATTTATCCATTTCTGGTTCAGACGTTACACAGAGTGTCATTTTGGAAACAGGACAATACCGTAATCCGAGTACAATGTCCATAGCTTTTCCTAAATAACTTTTATATGTTTGTTGGGTTTCTTCAAAGAGCCGTAGACCTCTTGTTGAGTCCTACAACAATAAAATGGTATCTTCATCAAAAATTGAAAAATATATGAAAGCAATATTTTTTATTTATTTTTTATAATTGTTAATTTGTCTAAATTTCAACTTCTTTTATTTATATTAATTGATAACTTAGTGTACCAGCAACAGCACTGTTTAACACTGGCTTTTTATTCTATAAACATTAAACACAATGGATTCTAAGAAATTATCGCGATTGTTTTTCCAACTTCACTAATGACAAATGTATACGATGTTAATTTAATTTTTGCTTTTTATAAAATATAAAATGTATTTTAGCATAAAGTGTGAATGTTGTGTTTATTTTCATTGAAACAAAATTAAATATAGTTCTATAAAATAGTATGTAACTTTGTGCAAATCTTATAATTTAGAATTTTTAACCAATTTTTAACCTGTTATATTTATGCTAATAAAATCTACTAAATTATAAGACTAAAACAAAATACGTCAACATTTTATTTTAATTTTAAAATAATTTCAAGTGTTATATTTATGTACACGCTTTTATTTGCAATTTCTACTTAAAATAATTATAAACTACCTGTAACAAAAGATTGTGGTGATTGTCATAAACTGAAGAATCAAATAAATCAAAACTTTTGGTAATATTGTTGTTGATTTGAGACTCAGGTTGATTTAATCCTCCTGTCCAGTATATGTCAGGAGCCGTAAATGTGGACTGTTGTGCGGATGTTGGTTTTCCATATAATTCAATTACTTTCTAATGAAATAAAATTTAAATAATGTTAAAAGTTATAACTTATAAAAATATTTCTATTACTACTCAGATAATGAAAATTGAAAAAATGCAAAATGTAAGTTATAGTATTTATGAGTTTTTCTTAAAGTATGGCATTAAACAAGTGTTAAGACAAAAATATTTTTGTGTTTAGCTTTTTTGCTCCGATTGATTTTTTTTTTTTAATGTTTTGAAATTTTTATCATGCAAATTATTTTATGGTACAAAAAACCTGTAGCCATCTTTGGTATGAAATACGAGCAGAAGATGTTTTGGAGGATGTAGTCATAATAGCATCAGTAGGTACTGGTCCCCAATTACAGGTATTGAATTCACTAATTGGACGTCTTGAACCATCCACACACAATAGTTCTAAATCATCTTCTCTGGTTTTACCTTAATTTTTTAAATGGTAAAAATATTTCAGATATTTTATAAAGAAAACAATTTGTTTAAACAACTTCAATCATGTGCCCGCCACAGCAAAGAAGGTCGTATCTCTGTTTTTAAAATTTTTTTTTTCAAGTTGTCATAACTATTTTTGTTATTTTTGTTTTCACGAAGATGGTAGTAACTGCATTATATTGTATAGAACCTCAACACAAAAACGGTTATGACAAATAGAAAAAAAAAATTTGTGAAAACAGAGATACGACCTTCGCTGCAGCGGGCGATATAGAATGATTAGTTATATTTTATATCTTACTGGATAGTGATGGATCCTTTAACAATTCCAATACAGTTGTATGTCGTAAAAATGCGATATCACCTTTCTCAATTAAACATCTGAACGCTCCTTCGTCACCAGCATATGGATCGTTTGATGTACATTTTTGGCCAGAAACTTTGCTAGCGCAGAGAATACATAAACGGTCAGAATTATCACCTAAAACAATGTTTATAAATAAGTACTTTGTATGTCTAATTAAAATGTCTATTAAATTATAATTAGTAACAGTATTAAAAATAAAAATTACCCATTAAGTTGTACTTGGCAGTTAATGAATTTACAGCACAACTGCCACCAAAGAATTCTACAGTAGTTTTCACATGGTTATTACAGTCAAAAATTTTCATATAGCCTTTAGAAATAAGCTAAAAACAAAAACTCAAATATTATTAGAAAACAGATTAATCAATTTTGAATGACGGTTAATCTTACGGTATTTATTGGTACATTCCATCCAGCTTGAGTACCGACTCCAGCAAAACAGGCCTTTTTACCCTTCAAATCTCCAAGGTTATACACGTTCTTTAAAGTGTTCTTTTTTATTAAAGCAACAGAGTAATATTCAGTAGAGCCATCTAAAAAAAAATTATAAAACATATTTAAATTTTTAAATAAAATATGTCTAAGCATTGTAGTAAGTGTAAATTGTATTTAAAATGTATTTATTAATACCTTCAAATATTTGTTGCATTAATGGTATCAAACCATTATGTCGGCCTCCAACAAATACTTCTCCAGCATCTAAACTCAAAATATCTGCTGCATTGTTATCCAACTTCATCATACAGTCATCTTTATCAAGTCCCTAAAATGTTTTGATTAAATAAATTAATAAGCGTATTGTATAATGGATCAACTAAATTTATGCTAACCCAATAATATATGAGTTATTCGATTACAATAATTCAAACAAAATCTCTATAGTATTTTTACTGTGAAATTAAATCTGTATGAGAACATATATTCATTTTAAGTTGGGTATTCAATAATAAAAGTGTTTACATATATAAGTATATTTTAAAATAGATTTAGTATCAGGACGATTTTATTACATTACTATTAATATTAATTGCCTCTGTTATTCATATCATAGGCATACACAAACACATCATATTATGTATTATCTAATACATAAATACTAAAAGTTATATGTTATATACTTTCAGATAATTTCTCAGGATTTTTAAACTAAATTCTTGATATAAAAAGTTTACAGTAAGAGATTCCAAACTGTAGATTGCGACAAACTCAGATTACTGTATTCAAATGTATTAATATTTCATAGGATGAGGTAAGAATTGTATTTTACTATCTCAAAATATTACAAATACATTTTTCTTAAGGTTGAATGAAAATACTGAAAATATATTTAGTTTAGAAATAGAATAATTTTAGCTCAATATTAAAACTATCGAACATAATTATTTCTAATGAAAACAATTAAATTACCATGTTTATAAAATGATTTTAAAACACTATTGGGTGTACCTATATAATCAATAAACATTATATAAATATATATAAATAAATTATATATATATAAATTGTTGTCATTGAATATTATTTTAAGCACTTTCAAAACATAGACATTACAACTATAATTTTTTCCATGATTTACATATTACATATAAGTATAATAGGTAGGTACCTCCTAATAGAATATTTCAGACTTTCTGATTTTTTATGACACTTTTTTCCAAATTTTCAATAATTATTAGAAACCTTATAGTAATTTACTGAACAAATGATGGTCAATAATGTAAAAATGGACTTTATACTCAAGGTAATTTATCTAACCTAGATTTTTACTATAAAAGTCTACCTAATGAGTGCATGATTTTGCAATACCCAAATATTATATCATAAAATAGATTAATGCACAACATTACAATAAATTAAAAAATTGTATTATAAATGTTCAATCTTAAAAATACATATCTGAATACTCAGTAAAAAATTACTAGAGATATGGTATATTTTATTTTTACCGGACACCCTTTTTTGCAATATTTTTTTTGTTTTTGTTTTAACGTATGGTTTTAACAAATGGCAGTCAAATTAAGTTTTGAAGTTATAGGTTTATAGCTATTTAAAGTCTGAGACCCACCCAAAGCGGATACACATAACAAGTCAAGGAATATTTTTGATTTTAATCGTCCGAGCGAGTGATTAAAGGTGTATAATATGTATGAAAATGCTATACATTTAAATTAGCTATAGCTTTAAAACTAAGTTTGACTGACAAATTCTGACTTAACCATCATTTTTAGTATGCTAATCTACATTCATTAAAACAAAAAAACATGTTAAAAAAGAGCGTCCAGGAAAACAGAAAAGTTCCAACAATGGTAAAATGGATTTTTTTTATTAAAAATATATTTGTCTACTAAGTGATTTAATTCAAAATAGTAAATAATATATAAAATAAGACAAAAGAAGTATTTAAAAATGAGTAGATGGTACGTATTTTATTTTAAATACAATTACTTTGAGAAAGTATTTTAGTACTCAGAATTGTAGAATACTTTTTTCAAAAACATATTTTTATAAATTTATATAGCTATCAGCACAAGACTATTATATATCAACAATTACATAATATATACATATGCGACAATATTACACAATTAACTAAAACATTTTATATGATAGTAATAGTATAACAAAAGATTAGATAATTTTTCAAAAACATTTAGAATATAAATTATGTTTGAATACTTATAAAGTAATTGAATTGGACAGGCACATCACAAAACTGGTATATAGGTACCTTTAATTTGTCTAAAATTAAATATTTACCGGCTCGCAAACAAGTTCCATGAAATCACTTGGGTTAAATCTCTGTCTATCTCTATCGACAGCTGCAGATAAATTTAAACATTTCGATTGTTCTTGGACATTTAAAGTACACCAAGTAATAGAATTAATTTTATCGTCTTGTTGATCTGATATATCTCCTGTAAGTGATTTATAAAACAAACATGAAATATTACTAGCGGACAGGAATCACTGCCATTGGACAATATATTCTTCAAGCATGCTCACCCCCATTTTTTTTGCATCTGTATATTTATAAAATTCTGTTTTTTGGATTTTTCAGTAAAAGTACTCATAGAGCATATTTTAATATTCATATATTTCAATTTTTATATCAATTATCCTTATCCTTATTTATTTTGTAGTAGATATATAGATTTTAATGACTACTCGTTCAAATTTTGATTTAGATAAGTTAACAATTAAATTTATTTTGTCATAGGATAATCTTTACATGGCATCAAAAATCGTTAGTATTTTTGGATATGATTTTAAGGTATCTACCTATCCAATAATTCCAAAGAATTAATAGAATTTAACAAAATAAATTCAAGGAAAAATAATAATTAGGTATTAATTGTATTGAAGAAAAAATGGGAGCGTGTATGCTTG
The DNA here is from genome assembly GCF_005508785.2 of Acyrthosiphon pisum. Lineage (NCBI taxonomy): Eukaryota > Metazoa > Arthropoda > Insecta > Hemiptera > Aphididae > Acyrthosiphon > Acyrthosiphon pisum. Next base: position 132,194,879 of record NC_042493.1, read on the forward strand.
ATGAATCACTATGTATACTATTAATAGTATACAGTATACTACGCATACGGAGTATGGACTTAAATGTATAAAGGCCCGATCACACAGAACATGGTATGTCGCGGCGGGCTGTGACATGGTATATATAAACATATGATGATCGCGACGGTCAAGGTCCAATTCTGTATTTAATTACAACTGGACTGCTGCCCGCCGCGACAGACCACATTCTGTGTGCTCGGGCCTTTAATACTTACCATGGACGAATGTAATGTTCGTCAAAACTAAACAAACAGCCAAAAGGGTTGGGAAATTGTTGGATGTCTTCATTGTATGTTTTTGTGGTGGTAACATCTCTTTAATACATGACAAATCGAAAATTACCTATATAAATCAAATACTGTATTAAACGCTACGACAATTTATGAATTTGAAGAAAGTTCACGTCCAATAATCATAAATACACGATGATCATTACTCAACACTCACTATATAGTCACTGGTAGTGTCTGGTATACTCAGACACTCGTACTTAAATGTATAATAGTATGGATTTATTATGGAGCAATAGAGTAATACAGACACCTCGACAAGAAAATTTGGAAATGTATTATTGTTGTAAACTTGTAAACAAATAACTGAATGATAATTGATAACCGCCACAAGTGGGCGAGACAGGACCTGGTCACGTCTGTTGCACAGAATATGGGTATCTATATTATAGATATCAGTGGTCTGTCGTGGCGGTTATCATTCACTTGTGATGGGGACACAAGGTGTATCAATACACCTTGTGGGGACAGTTGGGTCTCGTGATAAGAAATTATAGCTGATAATTCGTTGATATTATTTATTATTGAGTGGAGGTTAACGAGAGCCTGCTAGGTTCGACGCACTTCCAACTTATCGTTTTGATTTGAAAATATCGGGGAGAGAAGAAGATAACACATTTTATTTTAATTGTAGTAGATATTTTTTGTTATTAAATCGAAAGGCGTAGTGAAGAGAACGTCATGACAATTTAGATGAACGGGAGAAGGTCGGTTGTGCTGCGGTGGTAACGACGGAGTTGTCCAGAACTGAACAATGTCGGCGAGATGTTGGACGTGAGGCGCGAGCGTTGGTGCCGGTTGTTAGTCGACCAAAAAGGGCCATGGTCCACGTCGGCTGGGTGGTGAGGGCCGGAGGCACAGGACTAGGAGAGCAAGTAGTGAGTGGGTCAAGGGCAGTAGGTGTGTACGCGTTGAGAGTCGTTCCCAGAGAGTAAGACTAGTAAGTACTAAGTAGTAAGAGTCGAGCCCGACATGTAGCGATGTCCGTGGAGACGCTGGGACATGACGGACGATGGCTCACCACAATATATACATCTACAAGTCAGTAATCACCAGAGATTTTAAAAAAGTTATTTAAAATCTCTGGTAATCACGGATCTACTGAACTCAAGGACTAGACACGACAT
>NC_042493.1:132196416-132196592 GCF_005508785.2 Acyrthosiphon pisum
TGTTGGTCAGTGTGGGAAGGTTGACGATGAAATATTATATTATGTCGGGGGGTATTTATCCCAGTAATACTAGGGCTGTTAGTGGATACTAATGAAACTAGATCAAATCATCACAAATTTCCAGTATTCAGCTATAGTAAATAGTAATTTTTCATTGATTCAAATTTCAATTTTCA
>NC_042493.1:132196692-132196875 GCF_005508785.2 Acyrthosiphon pisum
TATGGTTCTCATTCGAAAAATGGAAGTTGGTATCGCCACAGTACACTCCTTAAGTAACTAATACAAGAAATATCAGACATTTGAAAATAATAGAGTCTTTAGGTGGGTAAAGGTACATACTTAAGAATTCTATAAATCAAAATTTGAATAAATGTACCCAGTGGCGTACATACGGGGGGGGGG
>NC_042493.1:132197973-132199861 GCF_005508785.2 Acyrthosiphon pisum
AAAGTTGAACATTTTATAAATTTTAACTACAAAATAATAATTCAATTTTAAATTTGATAAATTTTGTCATAATTCAACTTCAAATGCTTATAAAAAATAATTGTGCCTATGTATTTTTAATATTTTTCAACTGCTATTGTAACAATTTATTAGGAGCCTTGTATTAAATTTTTACACTTTTTGGCCCTACAGATAAAACTTTATTGATATTTATAGAAAAAAAACTAAAAAAATTGAAAACTGACCATGTCTGTAAACAGCTCAAAAAGAGTCAAATTAATTTTAAAATTTTATCGTATATAGAAAATGCTAATACAAACATTCAGTGAAATTTTCAAATATCTACAGTAATTCGTTTTTTAATTACAATAAAATAAGAAAATTGTCACATGAGAAATCGAGTGAATATCAAATGTTGTAAAAATATGAATTTAAAACGCTCATAAAAATTTAATTTGAGATACTTATAGTCATTTTTTTTTTTGATAAAGGTAGAATAACCTATAAGGAATCTTGTATTACATTTTAAAATCTTAGTTCTAAAAAGAAAAATTTTTACGAATTATTAACTCAAAATAATTTGCAAATTTTCGTGATTTTGCATATTTTGTCAATTTTTGAACTTAAATGCTAATAAAAAAAAACTGTGACTAAGGATTTTTAATATTTGTCAAATTTCATTGTAACATTATTGTAGGAGCCTTGTATTAAATTTTCAAGTATTTTTACTCAACAAATAAAGTTTTATTGACATTCATAGAAAAAAAAACTAATTAAATTGGAAACTGAAATTGTCCGTAAACAGCTCAAAACAAATCAAAATATTTTGAAAATTTTATCATGTATAGAAAATGGAAATATAAACAACCAGTGAAAATTTCATGTATCTACAGTCATTCGTTTTAAAGTTACACCAAAAACCAAAATCAATTTTCTCGAAAACAGATTTTGCGTAAAAAATTTTGACCCCCCAAAGTACCAACTATAGGTACTGTTGAAGAAAATCCAAGCACTTTTACTGTCCTAAAAGGTGATGACAGACACAAAAAAAAATAAAAAAAAATAAAAAAAAAACACACATCATTGTAAAATCAATACATTCATCGTTCCACTCAGAATCTAAAATGAATTATGACAGGAATTGTAATTATTATCGGGTCTGGGATTTTGGTTTCGGGTTTTTGACCATTCGGGATTATCATTGTCGGGATTTTGAACGCCTCCCATTATTATCATAGTTTTCTATATTTTATTGACAACAAAAATTATTTTTATAAATATTATTACGTATTCATTTATACATTTTAGTATTTTATACAACTTATATATTTTTTAATATTTTTTTATAAGTATAACATAAAGACTTTTACGTAATTATTATCATTATTTATTTGTAACCTACTACTATATTTAAAAATAACTAACAAAAATAATTTTTTTTACATAAAGGCTTATAATTATTTTTTAATAATAACTTTTTGGTCGAAAGGTGAATCGGCCGAAAAGTGTCTCGCCCATCTTAATATTGTCATTATCTCGACCGACTCGATCGGACAACGGAGAAAAAACCGATTACGTTATAATCGTTGAATTTCGTGTGAACGACAATATACGGTGAAATAGATTCTATTTTTATAGCAGTATCGTAAATGACCATGTTAAACATTTTCATAATATTATGAAATTTTCGTTCATTCTGTTCTATTCTGCCCAGGGGTGGATAGGCATATGGGGAAAAAGAGATTTTCCCCGTCTATGTTTATTGTTTATGTTGGGGGGCCAACTCGGGTATATTAATTATTATTACTGTTATTTAATATTTTTAACAATATAATAATACCACAAGTCAAGATTTGCTTACGGATCTTTAACATATTATTTTAAATTT
>NC_042493.1:132199911-132220515 GCF_005508785.2 Acyrthosiphon pisum
GTGTGGGGGCTATAGAAACATTTCTTCACTCCCCCCACTTATTTCCAAATTACCTTATTTTAATGAAACTTCTATGCAGAAAGGTTAGGTTCTATGTCGGGAATTGTACGACTTACTCGAAATTTTTCAAAAATCCCTTACAACCGAATAAAGCTTTTTCCTCATATGCCGTTACCCCAGCCCCACACCAAAATAAAATTACGGTTTCGCACGAAACATTTTATTTATAGTTAAAGGTGTTAGATTGAATAAGTATCTAAAGCTAGCGAAGCGACAAAATTTTTTTTCAGTTTGGAGGCCCCTTCAAATATTTCCCTGTGACATAAATACTACCTATCCACCTCTGATTCTGCCGTTGGAAAATGAATTAATGTTGTAATTAATTTTAATAGGGAAGACTTAATGGTCTAGCTATGCTCTCGATCTACAAAAACGATTCAATTACTCCTGATGAAGTGCTGGTTGAACTATTCAATAAAAAAATGATAATTTTTATTATAAATAATTAATAATATAATATATATAATATTCTGTACATACTATGTGCATATTAAATAGTATTTAACTGCCATGAGTTATGTAAATCTTTGTATTTGTTTTGTTATTTTGCCTATTAATATTTATACGTGTAATGTGTTTGATTGTTAGGAAAATGGGTAGTTTTAAAGAGAAGGTTTTAGTGTTGGTTATTTTTTTTGAACCCCCCCCCCCCCAGAGCAAATTTGAATGTACGCCACTGAATGTACCAACGGTTAAATGGAAAGTTGGGGTAAGTGTGAAATCACCTTGTATGCAGGGTGTAACATGAAGACCTGACAATTGAAATAAATTTGTTCTAATCAATATTTTTTAATTATTTTTCAAAATATAATTTATTGACTTTTCTGCTACACGTATATGATATAGCCAGGAGAGAATGGACCTGCGCTGACTTGGTCAAGAAAAATTGAATCTAGCGGCTCACATCAGGCCTCGTCATGACCATTGACCATATTATGTTATGTTCTTAGCACACAAAAAATTACCTTATACTTGTGACCAACGACCCACCTTTTTTTTGTAATGAACAGTGGCAGCTCGCAGCTATATCCTGAAATAAATACGTGTTGTTGAAGATATTTCTGAAGATCGACCCACCCACTTACAAATATTTATTAGAAAGTACAAATTTCAAATTACAAATTAGTTAGGTAAAATTGTACGACTGTAATCGATAACTGACTACTGAGTACCTACGACCTAGGCACCACAATTTAAGATAGGTATCTTCTATCTTCAACCGTGGTACCTACTTACGATAATTGTATATTTGTGTACATCGGCTTTTATTCATGTTAGTTGATAATTATATATGATTGCCAATGTGCTACATGTTAGAATTAATATTATGAAGTGGCAACATCTCATAATATAAATAATTATCATTAATATAGTGTTCCCGAAATTGTTGGCCGTGAGTAAACAACTTACAAGTACAAAATTAATATCCAAATTATTTAAGGTTTTTACCTAGGTACCTACCTATAAAATGTATTTTAAATTGTAATTTGTTAGAACATATTTTAAAATGTTGACGCATTTATTTAAAGTAATAAATAAAATAATATCCTAATATTATTATTTTATCTAGGGATACTGAAAAAAATTGTTTTGTTAGAACCACAAATGGAGCGGAAAGTTTCCATAAAATGTACAACGGACAATTTCACAGTGCTCACCCACCAACGCATGTAGTAATATCTGTACTAATGGAAATACAAGCCGAAACTATGACAAAAATTAATTCAATTGCTAGAAACGTGCACAGTAAAATGGGATCATCCGATTTAAAACGTATATGTAACGTTATAGAACATTTTAATAATTGTAAAACGCATAAAAATATTATAAAATATTTAACATCTATTGGTTTTATGTATCAAGGGAAAAAATTATATTAAATTATTTAATATCATATTTCTTTTTGTAATGACGGCTCACTAGGTAGGTAGGTATATCTATTTACTAGGGATAACCAGTGCCGCATTTAGACATTTTGCGCCCCGGTGCAAAAAAAAATTGGCGCCCCCTAAGCTCCGGTGAAAAAAATTGCTTCCCCCTAAGGAGCCTACCCACGGAAAATATGGAAGATAGATCCTCATTAACCTTTTAGATTTTGAGCACAGAAAAGAATATTTGTTTTACAATGTGTGCTTTTTTTACAAATATTGTTTATATGCAAAGATACATTTGAATTTATGTCACCTAAACCTTGCTTATAATTCATCATATAAATTGTTTTTTTTTTAACATATTTAGGTAGGTTTAAGTATTTCATGAATAAATAAAATAAAACTATATAAAACTATGCAAATTAATATTAATTAAAAAAATGTCAAACAGCATAATACTAATATACTATATATATAATACTGTTAATAAAATAATTAAAATTATACAATTTATTTATAATTCACAAGTAAACATATTTCTGGCCACAAAATTTGGCGCCCTAAAATACTGGCGCTGGGGCAGTTGTACCCAGGGCTCCCGTTAAATGCGGCCCTGGGGATAACTATTTTTATTAATATTATATTTTTTTACATCATAATATTTATATAATAAATATAAAATAATACATATAAATATATATAATAAACTGTTTGTAATAAATTTGACAACGTTGCACCCAATTCCTATTGTATTCCTATGAACAATAAAGTGTGCGGAATCGTGTTCCAAAAAAAAAAAAAAAACGTGCGGAATCGTATTCCTCCCTAATATCCAAGATAAAACCGCCGACCGATAATAGTCGTCGGTCGATGAACCCCTTGTGAATCCGGTGCGGACTACTGCTCAGTCGTAAAATGATCTTAAATTATTATAAATTTAGATAATCAGTAATATTTTTTTTTCATAGTTCTATTATAACGTTATTGAATTATTCCATAAATAATTGCCCGACCTTCCTCCGAAAAAAATTATTTTTTTATAATTTAATTTAAAAACATAAGACTATTTTTGGCTATACAAATAATATAATATAAATTATAATTACATAATATTGTAGTTATTGTTATTGCTAATTTCTGAAAATGATATATCCTATATTTTGAATTCAATCACTGTAGTGGTAAATTTTATTCTTTTAATTATAGAATTGAGATAAGGTAGAAAAATATATAAAAATACATTATTTGTCCAATGAATATTATATACTTCAAATGGAAAAAGGTGGGCAAGTAGATGTCGCTCTGCTGTATAGTAAGCTATAAGTGGGGTCACTGTATAATGGATGTTATTAAATTTGAATTCAATGATATAATATCATTGTATAAGAAAAACGATTCTGAGCGGAGAGTGAATCTAGGTATAAGATATAATATTATATGTATACTTATATCTATGGTAATAAAAAAAACCTACAATAAATTCCAAATTAATCATATCACAATATCCATTAGGTACCTACTTATAACGCGTTATACATCAACAACAAACCGTGATACTATCATAGATATATAATATTATACTTTAGAAGTTTCAAGTACCCACGAACAATAGTATACAATCATAACAAAATAATTAAAATAGTTATTCTAGGTTTTTTAATATGTAATTTCGTCTAAATTTAAAATTAAAATTACTATAAAAATAAACTGTGCTTATGTATTTTTTTAGATTTTTTGGTAATAGAATTAACTACTTACATGGAATTTTGTTTTAAATTTTCAATCTTTAGATATAAAAGTTGAAAATTCTAGAAATTTTTAACTACAACATAATTATTCAATTTTAAATTTAATACATTTTGTCAAAATGTGAACTTCAAATGCTTATAAATAAAAATTGTGCTTATGTATTTTTAATATTTTTTAACTGCTATTGTAAAAATATATCAGGAGCCTTGTATTAAATTTTTACACTTTTTGGCCCAATAGATAATACTTTATTGATATTTATAGAAAAAAAAACTAAAAAAATTGAAAACTGAAAATGGTAAACAGCTCAAAAAGAGTCAAAATATTTTCAAAATTGTATGGTGTATAGAAAATGCTAATATAAACATTCAGTAAATTTTCAAGTATTTACAGTCATTCGTTTTTTAATTACAATAAAACAAAAAAATCGTTACGTAAGAAATCGAGTGAATATCGAATGTGGTAAAAATATGAATTTCAAACGCTCATAAAAATTTAATTTGAGTTTCTTATAGACATTTGTTTTTTTGATAAAGGTAGAATAACCTATAAGGAATCTTGTATTACATTTTAAAATCTTAGTTCTAAAAATTTTTACGAATTATTAACTCAAAATAATTTGCAAATTTTCGTCATTTTTACGTATTTTGTCAATATTTGAACTTTAGATGCTTATAAAAAAATTGCGACTATGGATTTTTAATTTTTTCATCTGTCTTTGAAACAATATAAAAGGAACCTTCTATTAAATTTTCAAGCTTTTCTAACCAACAAATAAAATTGTATTGATATTTATAGAAAAAAAAACTAAAAAAAAGTGAAAATGTCCGTAGAGCTCAAAATAAATCAAAATATTTGAAAAAGTTTATGGTGTATAGAAAATGCTTATATAAACTTTCAGTCTAAATGTTATGTACCTACGGTCATTTGTTTTAGAGTTGTACCAAAAACCAAAATCAATTTTCTCGAAAACAGATTTTGCGTAAAAATTCCCGTTTTTCCTTAATTTCTCATTTGTTTTTCACAGCACTTTTGAAAACTACTGAAAATTTTACTTTTGACCCCCCAAAGTACCAACTAGATTCACTTTCCTATTAGAAAAGATACTGTTGAAGAAAATCGAAGCACTTTTACTGTCCTAAAAGTTCATGACAGGCACACAAAAAAAAAAAACACATCATTGTAAAATCAATATATTCATCGTTTCACTCAGAATCTAAAATGCAAGTGCAAACAAATAAATAAATAATTAATAATAATAATAAAAATAATAAATAAACAATCAAACCGGTTTCCTTCGTCTCCAAAATCAAGTTAGATTCTTATATATATAGACTAGATATGGCTATCTGTTTGTAGAAAGTTAACACCTATAAGACATAAGGTAGGTATAGTGTACCCATCAATATGTAGTGATGGAATTGTGTGTGTGTGTTGGCTAATTTTTTCTCACAATCGAGAGTGCATCTATATCAATCTCCGATGATTTGTGAAGTCCCTATACAGCCCTGAATATAAGATTTTTTTGAAAAATTTAAAATAACCAATTTGTAAATCTAGCTTTCAGAAAAATTTTGATTGTTAAAACATTTATCGAAGTGCATTAGTTTATTTTTTATGATTTTATAAAATGTCAACACTAAAGTACCTACCTATTATAGATAACTCATTAATTTAAAAATTAATAACTTTTCCAAAAAAATATTTAGATTTTAATTACCTACCTATTTAAAACTTCTACTATTAAAATTAAGTAAGAATTAAAAAAAAAAAACAGAAATCGGAAAATTATTAAAATTGTTTTTTAGATTGTATATCTTAAAACCGGGGAAAGTTAAGAAATGTTTTACTGAAGGTCTCGTGGATATATGAAATCAAATAATCAACACATGATTTGTGTAACTTTTTTGAAAAAAATTAAATTTTACAATGCTGCAAATTTTCGCCGTCAATATGGGCCGAGTTGTCGAACAGTTTAATGCATACTACTAATTATTGAGAATGATGTGTTTTTTTAGGTATGTATATAGGCTAAGTACTCAAAATAGCTGTTAGATTTCCAACTTATTAGGATCATTTCTGGTAGGAAAGTGAATCCAATTAGTACTTTCATTGATCATGTATGTGACAGTTGTACAGTATTATATATTATTAGATTTTAATCTATTTTATTTTACTAATTATTAAATATTTAAACTATACACATTGCAATTAAAAATCTAACAATTATTAATTGTTTTATAAAAAATAACACTTTAATGTCATAATTTAATAGTAAGTGATATGCCTATCTGATCTAGTAATCTACTAAAATATATCAATAAACGAAAATATTTTATCAAGTAAAATAACAGAAATGTTTGTATTACCATAACCAGGGCTTAGGACTTATTGCATTTGCTTATTTTTATGGTTTGACATAAAATTTAGCAGTGCTATTTCCATAATATGTCATGTTACAACACCTTCAATTATGAAATTTTAAAGTGTTATTTTGCTTTATAATTTATAACGACAATACCAAAATCCTAGAAATTTGAGTTAATTCCTGTTTTCTCTTTATTTGAGGAAGATGAGCTAGATGGTATACCGAAATCGGCATCGGTAATATAGGCTAGAATCTAAGTATTTGTTAAATGTCATTGTGTATATAAAATATAATAATAAATGTAAAAGTTACAAGTTCCTGAGAATAATATGTTTGAATTACAATAAAATAAATAAAAACGTCCTATTTTGTTTAAATATAAGATTTTAATTTCTTTAACAACATTTTTCTCTGATTATAAATAAGTATTTTTTATCATTAAATTATTTTTTTTTATTTAATATTTTTAATTTCTATATAATAACAAATATATTGATTTGTAGCTGAACCTGAAATTCTACTAATTTTTAAGTAATGTTGAGAGCACAAAACAAACATACTTTAATAACTAATTATTTTTCATTGGCTTTTCTTTCGGTCATTCAATTATCCCTATATTATTGTATTCAGTATTATTCATACAATATGAATTTACATTTTAAATCAAAACATACTTATTAAATATAGCAATATTATTTATTAAAAATATTCATAAATAATAAATGTTTTACAGTATAAAAACAATAAATATGTCTGAAGTATTTTTGGATGACAGTAAAGTCATAAGATATAATAAAATGCCTATATATATATCAAATGGGTGATCAACAAATTGTACCAACATGTTTTTTGGGATCTTGAAAACAAAGATAAAAAAAGAGTATATTATTGTGTTTTACACTATTCTACATAGAAGTACCATTTCATACATTTAAAACCTTATTTATTTTATTTTTAGTCAATTTATATTGGACAATTAGGTACCTTCTGATAAAATATTCAAAGTCTGTAAAATTAATAGTAAAACAATACATTTTTTATTGATATGATAACTACAAAATAAAATAATATTCATATACCTGTTATAATTACAGAAAAAAAAATCATGTACAATAACAAATTTGAAAAATGAGTTGGCCCATCAATGACTTCTATTCTTGGAAGATGTTTTCATACATTCATTGACGTTTCTAGGTATTGGTGTGGGGACTGTAAAATTCTACAGACATCAAACCACGACATATTTCATTACTTCCAATGACGACATACAATAAACCAGATTGCAACAACTCCTATATTAACATTTAAATTTAAATTTAATACATTTCAAATGAATTGTTTCATACAATTTGTGGGATTTTACAGAATCGTGAACACTTAAATTGTTGCATTCACCGACGACATACAATATACAATAAACCATCTAATGCAACCCCTAAATAAAAGTTTTTAATTAAATATAATAACCAAAATCTGGTAATTAAATAATTTTACTAATTTTATCAATTTTATGAGTGTTTTTATTTAGGTCATTCAATTATAATTGTTTTAGGCCATTCTTTATGTTATTATTATTAAAATATTTTTTAAACCAACAATACACCCAGATCCTAATTTAAAAATCAATAATATTATATGCGAAAGTAACTCAATTTTCCATTCCCTTAAGCTAAAATAAAACAATAATGAACATTAGTTTGCTTACTTTTTCTTCAGATGGAACAGTAAGCTCATAACTGGAGACCAACTTAACGACCTGTTCAGATGATAAGGTTAGGAATTTGTCAGCCACAACTTCTTCTCTAAGAAAGAAAAAAAAAATAATAATAAAATACAATTTCCTTATAGAATCGTTATCATGAATAATATTTCTTACAATAGTTGATAAATATACAATTCTGAACTTTTTGATAATTGTTTACAACTATAAGACAAAATCATAATCTTGATCATAATTTACCTATAATTACATGTAAATTATTTTCGGTGACCGTGATTTTCTCAGAATAAATAAAGTCTACCAAAAGTTGTAAAGAGGTAGAATCTAAGAGTCCCAAAACAACAAGAACATGATTTTTTGGGCACTAATTAAAAAATAAATTGAGTTATACACAAATGTAATGTAATTTTCCATTTCCTTATACAAAAATATAACAATAACCAATTTTGGTTTGCTCACTTTTTCTTCAGATGGAACTGCAAGTTCATCAATTAACTACTTCTTCTGATGATGAGGAAAGTAATTTGTCACCCTTAACAACTTCTCTAAGAATCAAAATAAAACAGTACCTATGCAGTAAAATATAGGGCAAAACTTTTTATAAATTTAAGAGGATTAAAATCGTACCACAGGAATAATTAAAGATATCCAAACTTCATAATAATTCAACACCATTTTTAAAACTTCTTTTGTCTTTCAACTGTGGAATACTCACATACAGCACGCTTTTTTCATTTTTGTATGATGTAACAAAATGGATCGGTTCAAATTATAGACATACCCCCTCGCATACCCCAGACAGCAATTTTTTGTTTAAAAATATTATTACCTATAACATTATAATTACGAATAATATTTGTATAAAGTTATTATAATAATATTATAATATTATAATTACAAAATGCTGTCTGGGAGCTACCTAGTATCCATCTCTTTTATTGCGACACATTTTTCATTATTTGTCAGTATTTTATTATTGTTAGTTGTTACTAATTTAATTGTGGTAAATAGTTAATAATATTATACTATTTTGTATACACATTATATACTTTGGTAAAGTACAGTATACATTTATACATCGATAACATTTTGAAAAAAATATAACAAGAAGTTTCCTTCACGATAGTTTTAAGTATATATTGTATCTGCTGACTATCTGGCGTGTTTACTATTCACAATTCAAAATAGAGAAGTAAATATCCATTTGGTAGAATCTTACTTAAACAATTTATTTTCATTTTTAAAAATTCAAAATTGTTTAATAATTTGTGTATTGTGTAATCATAAGCTTGCGCAAAGGGGGGCAGGGGGGGCATGGCCCACCCTGTGAAACGTACCAAAATTTGTATATATTGTAATAATATAATATGATCTAAAGATCACAATTTTTGATTTTTTAAATCATAAAACATTAAAAAAGTAGGTAAAAAAAACATTGATACTCAATTATAATAAATAATAATAAATTAAATGTCTTTAAAAATAAAATTGATAACATATTAGGTACCATTACAGATTGCAAAATTGTATTTCTTTAAAATTTAAAACTGTGTTGACAATTAAAATATTTCTTATTTAATTTTTTAAAAATATGTCTGTTTTTTATCATATGAATGATTTGTGCCTTAAATAGTGAGTAGGTAAATCAAAGTATATAACATTTTAATTATTTCTTCCATCATAGTTCAGGTTTCTTAATCTTTATTGAATTAGCCCACCCTGCCACAAATGTCTGCGCACGCCTATGAGTGTAATACTGTGATATACAGTAAACTATGTATATTACATTAGTGACATTGCTATCTAGTACCTATAAATTATAATATATTTAGTTTCATAGTCATATTTATTATTACACTTCTCAAATCCGCAGTTCACACTTTCAATTTCAGATTACACTCTTTGTGTCGGGGTTCATTAAGAAATAGGGGTTGTATAAATCTATAATAATAATAAATAAATCAACTCACAGTATAAATTAAGGAGCGCAGACTGGCCAGCAAGTCAACTCCTTACGCCTATAATATGGTTCACAATAATAACAATAATAAAAATACACTACGACGCTTAGCAATCGAAATAAATAAGTATGACAATATTATGACCTTTTATGGCGGCGAAATACAGAGAATGCTATAATCTGGCTATTAGAGGTGGATTATAGTGATCACAGTAACGCACGACGATTTTCGTGTGCCACAATTACCTACGATAATAAAAAAAAAAACAGTAATGGTAGCAATTCGCGCCCATCAATAATAATTATTAAATTAATAATAAAACAACGGCGATTCGCGCCTACGATAATAATTTGACAAAAAAAAATCGCACTGCTCGCGACGACTCAACGTATCGGCGTATTTCGTTTGACTGGCTAATGAACACAACGTTACAAATTATAATATGCGATTATACGCGGATATCAATATTTATTATTGCGCCTTCGGTAATGCAACGCTGCGATTCTTGATGGAAATACAGTACGCTACGTCATGAAATCGGTAAAAATCACTTTATTTCCAGAACACGGTGTTCTGAACACCTATTAATTTATTCGTTAGTGATAACGGGCCTTATCAGTGATTTTTAAGCGCATATAATCCATCAGATCGGGTTAGACCATGGTTATGATTGAAACCTACGGTGTTCCGATACATCAAGGCATTCGATGTGCTGAATTTCAGAATGCTTGAAAATACGATGCATTTTACAACATGTTTTATCATTTCGATAGCAATACGTCGTATTGCGTTGCATTACCGAAGGCCCAATTATTATATAATCGACCGCTAATAAGGAGGCGGTGGTACGAGGCATTAATCAAGTTATTATTGTTCCGTTTTCGGGCGGCAAAAAGGAATCGTGTACGTTTCGTCCCAGTAAAAAAAATGAGCCCACGGACGTTTCGTTACCGTTTATTATTAAGAGGACGCCACACCCGCATTTGTTGTCTCCGTCTTACAAACGCGTAACATGGCAAATTTACGCTCAGCAGTTCACGTTTTATGCCGTTAGCTTAACAATTAGAGTGAATCGACCTATTATGATGGTAAGAACTTGATGGTAAGGAGATTATCTGTGTTTGTATATGTTGTTTTTTTACGATAGTTCAATTTTTAAGTGAGTTATGAGCATTTTTAATTTACGGTATATTGTATACGTATAACTAGCTAATAAATTGAACTATCGTAAAAAACCGACATACAAACATAGATAATATTCTTACCATCAAGTTTCATAATAGGTAAATTCACTCTAATTTTTAAACTGACGAAGCTACATGTTTTCTGCTGAGCGTAAATGTACTATGTTACGCATTTGTAAGACGGAGACAACAAATGTGGGTGTGGCGTCCTCTTAAGATAGGCCATTTGGCCCGCGGGAGTTAATATTATCGTTGTTGTCGTCTTTGTCAAGAATCACATAGTAAGCATTTATTCTGTAGAAATCTTCAGTTGTCTGTACGTTACTTTGTGTAGGTTCTGTGTACTGTGCACTAGTGCTAGTAGTGACAATGACATTTTTAAGATCATTTGGTTCTTTCCTTTTTCTTTTATTTCCTAAATTTTAAATTAAAATATAATTAATACAATAATCATTTTTAATAATAACATAGTTAAGTAATCAGTTAATTAGTTATACCTTGGAATGGATTTTCAATAGATATTGTTGCAAATTTATTTATACCCAACCTAATTTCAGCAAAACATTCAATGGTTTTATAATCATCTAAGGATTTGATTATAGATTTAATAATAATTTCTGAATTTCCAAGAGTTGAAGATTTTTCTTGCAATTTGCATGTTAAAATATTAATTATTGATAAAAATGTATGTGAAAGAAACAAATATACAACAAATTATTGTCCTTTCTTCATATTGGTAGAAGTTCCTGAAAAATAATAACGAATAATGTACACATTAACAACAAGTAATTATAATCTATATATTAAAACATTAAATGCAATAATCAAAATATTTACCTATTGCTTCATTTACATCTTTATCAGATTCATTTTCAATCTCATTTATTAATGTATCTACTATTGCTTTATAACTGGACATTACAGCTTCACAATTTCTGTAACGGTAATTTCACCTTGTGTTCCTTAACCTTGTAATCGACTTTTTTTAACTCCCAACTTTTTTTGAATAACGATTAATTTTTTATTATTAGTCGGATATGATAAGTGAACATGGAGGGCCTCTATTGTGTTAAAAACGTTTCTGGTCTCCTGTAATTTAATATTTGAAATATTATTAAATTCGGTTTTTATTTTAAAACAAAACACATTTATTTAAAAAATAAAAATATAAATAGGCAATTTAAAATAATTAATCCATACCTTTACTATTTTACACATGTTATAAAAAATATGTTATGAAAAATATTTAATAATTTTGGTGGGGGGGGGCTTTTGATCTTTTTTTTTGGGGCCCCCAAATCTATTTGAGATTTGGTAGATGAAAATATGAAATTATGATTTTTATTTCTTAACCACAAATAGTTAAATGATATAGATAAACTGTTTTTGAAAATTACGACAACTGATTCTGTGCCCTGATCAAAAATATAATATGAATCTACCAATGCCTAAAAAAAAAATATACAACTATATGTATAAAAAAGTTGCTTTTAAACTGAGTACTTATCAGTAGCTGAGATCAATTAAATATTAAAATATTATAGAGATAAAATATTATATTTGAGTGTGTGCCTTCCATGTTTTCACTCAGCAAATCTGCAAGCCGATATCAAACCTGTAACAATATGATGACAATTTAAAATTTATGGTAATTATTATTCAATATAAAATTATATTTCATTCAATTATAAAATACAAATTACCTTTATGAATTTTTCTAGATCCTCTCAACAAACATTCATCAACTTAATATCAACTTATAACGATACTAGGTCCTCCAAATTTTTACTGATATATCCCAAACCAAATTTATCCAGTCACATATGCTAGACGGTCAACCAGTTAATGACATAATAATTTTATTGGATAAACCTGAGTACAGTAGTATGCCAATTTTAACTGTTGACTGAGATTTAGTCCATTATTTAGGAGACCATTTCTGTCAATTAAAGTCCAAAAACCATTATCTTTCCTATAATTATACACAATTATTATTATGATATAATAAAGCTGAAAGAATATAAGAATATAAGAATATAATTTTCTTACCCTAAGCTTTGTGTTGTTGTGTTGTTTGAGAACGTGCATGAAGTTAGCAATTGACCCAGACATTGATTAGAATTTCACATATTAGCCACAGCCGATTTGAACAATGAGTCGCTTATGGCAGTATATGTAAAACTCTCCTTTTCTTATGTACGTATAAATCCATATCACTTCCACACTCGACACATTCGTAATTTTCATTAATTGCTAAAACATTTTTAGTAATTAACATATGTGTGGTGGATTTGTCACTTAGTATTATAATTAAATAAAAATCTTTTGCGAACATATTGAGAGTATAAATTGTCGCACAATTAGAGACGTATACCAAATACTATAGATTAGTAGCAATTACTAATCTATAGTATTAAATTTGCGTATACTGAGAGTCTGAGTCCATACTTTTACGAAATAGGACACAAAGTGTCAATCGAAGAAAATACATTAAATTGTATGTATTAAAAATAATCTTAACCCTTTAAAGATTAAAGACGTCAATAATTGAAAAAATAAAAATATTTTACGAATTAGTTTAAAAAGTTTTGATTAAAATATTTTTTTGTAAAAATTTATTATTATTATCTATAATAGAAACATGGTTATATAAGTTTACCATGGTTTAAATATTTAACAATTTATTTAAGTTTCCAACAGCAAACCTTTAACATTATCACTAACTATTGATTTGATGTACCTATACAGTACTACAAGGGTATTTGCGAGGTATTTGTGTATGTGCCACGGGGCAGAGCACTTGTAGCCATAAAAAGTCACCAAATATACATTTATACTCAAACTATGTATTTTAAAAATAAATACAAGAATATTAGGTATATTTTCTTTTTGTATTTTAAAACTAAATTTACTATTTTGAATTAGTTTTATTTGCGACACATACTACTACTTCAAATAAAATTTTATTAAAAATTATAAAATAATCAGGCTTCTAGTACAAACGTGCTTCTGCCACCAATCAAAAACCATATTATATGAAAACAAAATTAAAAATAAATGTACTTCTTGGTTGCATTATTTAAAATAAAAAATTTCGGTGGAGAAAAAATTGAAAAAAATTATTATTTAAGTTAAAATAAGTCTCTATATATAAGTATAAAATGGAAGAAATATGTACTCTGCTGTTTTTGACCGTGCAAAACAAATATTGAAATATACAAATGCTACAAGTCCTCTGACCTATCCATGACGTAACGTATCAATAATATTATAATAATATCATATGTATTAAGAACTCAATCAGACCAGACGTCAAAGTAAATTGTATATTTGTAATTTTATTTTATATGATTTGTGTCTATTGTGTGAATTAATTTTAAATTATAATTAATTCAATAATGACTTAAGTGTTTGATATCTTTAATATCAATAACATGTCAATTTTGTACACAGAAAAAAGTTTATGTAAGTCTATTAATAACGATACCATTGTTTACATATTTTCACAAATCATAGGTTTATAACAAGAAGTTATTTTGTCATCAATAATATAATATTACATATTTAAAAAAAATCATAATGTTTGACAACAATGTCATCTATTTCTTATCAGTGTTTAACTTTATCGTAACATTTACTGGCAGAGCATGCGATAGCTGTGTTTTTTTTGAAATAATCAAATAGATACATGAATTTAAATAAACTAGACTTAGGTCTGAAAAAAGTATATAAATTAGCTAAATTATTTCAACTATTCCAAGTACAACAGCATAAGCGGAAAGAACATTTTCAGCTCTAAAAAGAATAAAAATATGTTGTAAGTCTACTCTAAGTCATAAGTTTTAGAAGATTTAAAAATAAGTATTGAATTTTACTCTAAAGTTACAGAAAAGTTTGTCGTAAAAGAAATTACTTTATTTATAAATAAAAAGAAATGTGAACGTTACTTATTTTACTTGAAATAGTTAGTCAAATCTTAATTAAAATGATTAAAGTATTAAATTAAAGTCTTATTCATAAATTAAATAGAACTATAATACATTATGATAAACGAGCATACCCATACATCGGAGTCAACATTCGCCACTGCATATTTGGTGCCTCAGCTAGAATAATGTAGGGGTAGCCACTAGCTAATAGGTTGAAGTGTCTGAAAATGTGTATTTACGCAAATGAATAAGGTAAAAATGGCCCCTCTTCGTACGAAACAAATTTTCAGCCGATGATAATGAAATAATAAACTGAAAGAATATAAGAATATAATTTTCTTACCTTAAACTTTGTGTTGCTGAGTTATATTTAGGTAATTGGCTAGAAATTGGTTCATCAATTTGTGAGTGATATATTTTTCTTGGTGTATATTTAACAGAAGTATTCAATATTGATGGTACACCATCATCGACGTTTTCTACCAACTGGAATTTTAAAATCACTATTCAATAAATGATTATTACACAATCGTGAATTTTTGGTTGAAATAAAGCCTTTTCGTCCAACAGCATTTATACACTTAGCATTAGCTTAGGATTTCATATTGTAAACCTGTAAAACAACAGTCGTCTGTGACAAATAGTTGGAACAACGTAATTTATTATTATATAAGAAGTTCTTACCTAAAAAAATGATTTTTGGTGTCTTTTATTTGTCTGTTTACACAGCCATATCATCTACGCCGAACATGATAATACCATATTTGAATGAATAAATATAAAAAGTAGGTAAGTAGATAAGTAGAGTAGATTAAAGTATTCATAACATGACTTATTAATATGTGTATTTCTATACAGTGTAGTCCGTGGGTGTGACTGTAAAGTGGAAAATGGAAATGACAGAAAATTTACAACTGATAGCAAAAAAATTGAATGTAAAGGCCAAAGACACTGCCAAATTCTGCCAGTTTTTTGACAAATTATTTGACTCAGTAAACGAGAGCCATGACAAAGTAGTAGATGAAAAAATATATCGCATAGACCTGAAAAGGTACTCTCCATACCATGAGTTAGAAGTGTTGAAGTCAATGTACTTCATAGATCCTGTTAATAAAAAAAGACAGTTCCTCAACCTCCAACAATTAAGAATTGTTAAAAACTATTAAAGGTAAATCTTAGCTGTTCATTTCATTACATAGAGTATGTTACTATATATATACCTAACATTTTTAGGATTTCAAGAGGTATTTAAGTTATTGAACAAGATTGGTATAAAATCAATACTGTTAAGAAACTTTAACCAAGATTCACTAGAGAATTTTTTCGGAGCATTGCGTGCTCTGGGATACAGAAACACCAACCCAACTTGTTACCAATTCACTTCCTCATATAGAACTCTGTTGCTGAAAAACTTAATGTTGTCACATTCCACTGGGAGCAATTGTGAAATTGTATTATTATGAAGTAGATGACTAATGTATAAGTTAGATACTATGTACACATTGAATAATACATAAATGATTAAAACACCTGGTTTTATAAAATAAAATTCTTTCAAAATGTAACAATATGTGATGTACCACAGGGACTACTCTGTCGCCTACACTCTTTAATTTACATATAACATACAAATCAAATAAATGATTTGAATACAAACTTAAATTTATTTATATACAGTCATACAGACGATACAGTTAATAGTATCTAGTAAAGTACCTAGTTAATAAGACCAGTTCTAGGATGAGGTATTTGCTAGCGTACATAGAGATTTGAGTAAAATCCATAAGTGTCTATGTAAAATAAGTTTATCTTTAAGCCCCGTTCACACGATCAAATAATTTGTCAAATATTTTACGTTTGTCAAACTTCAAATATTTTAGAAATGGTTCTAAAATATTTGGAGTTTGACATACATCAAATATTTGACAAATTATTTGATCGTGTGAACGGGGCTTTAACAAATCAACATTTGTCACTCATAATAATAATAAGTGCCTCAAACCGGGACATCTGGCTCCATCTAGAATTAAGGATCTTTAATCTAGATTTAAGGTTAGGGCCACGGTTTAAGATATACGGATTAAGATGGTGGTTGTTTAACCGTGGTTAAGACGTACTCCATGTCCCATTGTCCTTTGAATTGAAAGTCGTTATGTTTTTCATTCAACACTTCTTCCTAAACAGTAAACACATTTAAATTTTTATTTATATAATAAATTACTGTTTGTTTGTTTATAGGTTACATTTTGTGATTTTTCGCTTTTCAACATCAAAACTTCATCAAGTGAATGAATGTTTTCTACTCGTAAAAGGTAAGAAGTTTTTATACATACGTATTACAATGAGTTTTTATATTTGTTTTTACCTACCTATGTAGCGTGCTGCAAATAATGTTGTCAGAATAATTGGGCAGTCGAACTTGGTTTTGAAAAGTTGGATATTTGTAGTCTGAGACCCACCCAAGGGCCAAGGTGGTTTAACACTACAAATCGAGGTATGTTTTCGATTTTAATTGTCTGAGCAAGCGAGAGACCGTGTCTGACTCGATCTTATTGTTTTAAATAAATTTAACACATTTACAGAGTGATTTTTAAAGCGTTGAATCACCTTTCTTTATGTTTAATATTATGAATATTCTTAATTTGTTTATTTTTAAATACACGTCTTGAAGATCATATTTTTGAATCCTTGAAATTTTTGTACCACTTATGATGCTGTGACAAAACAAACTTCCGTTTTTAAAATAGGAACACCCATTTTCTTTTTTAATTATCAAGCAGATTTTTTTTGTTGATAATTTTGATGTATCTAAATCAAAATTTAAGCGAGTAGTTTTTGAGTTATATAACTTTGTATACTTACAAAGGATAAAATATGTCTGTGGTAATGGGTTAAGAGGACGCTACACATCAATTTGTTGTCTTCGCCTTACAAGTGCATAACATAACAAGTTTAGTCTCAGGAGAACGTGTTTAGCTCCGTTTATTTAAAAATTATAGTGAAACGACCTAGGTAGGTACATTATCTGTGTTTTTACGTGAGTTTTTTTACGACGGTAAAATTTTTTAGTAAGCTATGCGTGTATAATATAGCATAAATTAAAAATGCTCATAACTCATTTAAAAATTGAACTATCGTTAAAAAAACTCATATACAAACACAGGTAATGTTCTTACCATCAAGTTTCATAATAGGTCGATACACTCTAATTTTTAAACTAACTGAGTTAAACGTGAATTTGCTGTTATGCACTTGTAAAATGAAGACAACAAATACCATTATAGCGTTCTTTTAAGTGGGTAATACGGAGGAGCTTAGACAATTTATAAAAGTTAGAATTACTCTGGTAATATTTATTTATGAATAAAAATAATCAAAGTATGATAAATACTACATTTAATACCTATTATACAGTTTTTATTTTTTTTAACCACTTTTTAGGATTAATAGATAGGTAGGTACATCAACATTTTCAATAAAAAAAATCGCTAAATAATTTGCAGTAAAAAACTGAGGTTCTTTTTTGAAAAATAAAAATTAGTATGAGCTCAGGTCGCTCCTTAAGTAGTACATAAAATATCAGAAATTTGAAAATATTATCTTTAGGTAGATTAAAATTTCTAAAAATCAGAATTAGAATAATTAATGTACTATTAAAGGGATTTATGGGGGTGAGCATGCTTAAAAAGTCACATTGTATAGACGAGTGGTCTCAAACTCAAATTACTAACAGACAATATTTATACATCAAACGTTCGTGGGCCAAACACCTTTTTGTATTCATCTTAATACTAAATCCAAAAGAAACAAAATAAATTAAGAAAACATTTATTTCTTCCATTAATTATAATTATTATAGTATAACTCTACCTTCTTAATATTAGGTATTACAAAGATGTACATATTGATTTTTTGTTAATAATTATTTATTCTTATTTTTGAATTTTTTGAAGAAATAAATGTTACAGGCCATGAAGAAAGGGTTTCTGGCCACATGCTTTTGATGTCTGATATAGACTATTGGTAGATACTGTATTTTATTATTGATTTATTAATAATGATTTTACCAATATCTATAGCACCTGAACCAGTGCAAGACGCGAGAGGCAGAGGGTAAGCCCAGAAAAGTGAAAACTGTCCAGGACAAAGGTCCAGCTTCCATTGATATTGCCAATATTGCTTATTGCCCGTCAACAATAATATAATTGTTCTTGTTACTAGTTGGAATATTTCACATCAATTCCACAAAAGTTTGTATTTTTATCGACATCAAAAGTATTAAACAAAAAACAATGATTCAAGGAAGCGAGGATAAGTATGGCAATTGCGACGGTCCCAACTCTCAGTACATCAAGCTGATCTCGAGCGACGGGCAAGAGTTCATCGTCAAGCGGGAGCATGCCTTGTTGTCGGGCACAATTAGAGCCATGTTGAGCGGACCCTGTTATTATGCGGAGGATGAAGTAAACGAAATCCATTTAACGTTGATATCCTCGCTAGTGTTGAGTAAAATTTGTATGTACTTCGCATACAAATATTATTATTCTAAAAATCCAATTAGAGTACCAGAGTTCACCATCGAGCCGGAAATAGATTTGGAACTACTGATGGCCGCCAACTTTTTAGATTGTTGACTGCCCTTGAGGCCTCCACGACAGAATAATACTAACTTGCATCATCATAATAAGATTTTAAGTTTGTACAGCAATCATAAGTCTATTCTATTTTTAAAAACAATTTTTTTTAACTCAACAATAATTATACTGATAACCATAAAAAATAATTAGATTGGTTATAGTTTATATTTAAACTAAAAAGGGTGTTATGTGGGACAGATTAATGGGTGTGTTAAAATTGAATTCAATTATGTAAAATCAGTGTATAGTGTCAGCCTATATTTAAGTATATTTTATGATATTAATGCTATTAAAGTAATTTATTTTATTATCAGTAATACAAAATGTTACTAGCGAAACCACTCAATATAAAATTGTTCCTAAAACATTTACAGAGGTATTTTATTGATATCTATACTAGCATTATTTATATAATATAAAAAACAAATTTCTTGGATGTTTTCTCATACATCCAAATTATTATTTATTTAAATTTAATAACAGCAATTGAAGATAGTTTAAATAAACATTAAAATATGTACAAAGAATGGATGTTTTTAATAGAACATTTGATTATATATTAGAAAACTGTACAGGTTTGCTAATCTTTCATTGTCCAGAACACAAATCAGACATTTTGATAACCATCTTCCAACATTTTATAATAATGAGGATGAAACAGTTTACATTTACACATAACAGAGATCTTAAATAAAATAGTTTCAAAAAGAAAAAAAATATCAAAGCTTCAAAAAACATAATATAATAAAATTATTCATCCATTATGCCAATATACAGTATTTTTATTTTTTATTTTTTTATTTTTTTATTTTTATTAGAATTAACGCCAGTCGGCTTTTACAAAATTTACACGGAGTGTACAAGATACAGATACAAGATATAAAACATTTTTTTTTTTTTTTTACATATGAATAAATTAAATAAAGGTCTAGAATAAGATAGATAACATAATGATAATAAGAAATAAATAACATGGTAATAGAAATAATAAGCTAACAAAAATGTGAGCCTCCGTACTACGGGTATTACAGTAAGTTCGCTAAGCGCATTAATCTTGGTAATGGGGCATTTCTCGCAAAGTTAGACGTATTGTTAGGGGGATAGAAAGAACACTGTAACCTAGTA
>NC_042493.1:132220565-132233138 GCF_005508785.2 Acyrthosiphon pisum
CATTATGTATTCTAAATATATTAACGTAATTATGTAATACTTATGATAACCTTATAAACTATGTTTTGCTCATTGAAATCCCTACACTCGCAGCAATCGTACACAGTCAACGGCTAACCGAATGTAATTTAAGTTAAAGAGCACTTAAAATTATGCTTATATATTCTAAATAGATTAACGTAATTATGCAATACTTATGATAACCTTATAAACTATGTTTTGCTCATTGAAATCCCTACACTCGCAGCAATCGTACACAGTCAACGGCTAACCGAATGTAATTTAAGTTAAAGAGCACTTAAAATTATGCTTATATATTCTAAATAGATTAATGTAATTATGATCTAATAATAACTAAATTTTAATAGAACGCTATTTCACGACAGTAGTCACAAGGGTTGTATGGTAGGGGAGTAGTTAGATAGATAAATCAAAAGAAGAAACTAAGTGCATTTAGTATGTAATAAGGGATAATTAATCGTGTGGTCATACCGAATGTTGAAAATGATTCAATATACATATACGTCTGAGTTGATGTTGGTGGATACTCCTCTTGAACAGCAAAGAAAATGTATCGTGACGCTGACTGGCGTGGACGTTGTGCATCGGATGGTCTTGTAAAATAACTGTTCCGCGAGTCGATCCCGTAGGGTCCTTATATAATGTGACTTTGGTGTAATCCCTTCTTCTGGTGCATCGATGTCTGCGTTTACGCATTGACAAAGGTGCCGCTGCTGGTAATTTATTGTGTTATGATGTCCCTACGTCTATATCGGAAATTTGTCGTCGGGGTCTTGAAGTTTATTATGAGTTATAATGTGCTGTTGTCTGGCGCCGTTGATAATTGATAGTTGGTTTTTACTAAACGGCTGGTCGGAGAGGATGTGTGAATATCATTTATGTTTTGCATGTATCGTGTGTGGTGTATGAGGGAGCGTAAGTATATGCCTAATGTGTATATATGTATATGTATACTGGACCACCCCACACTCAGTACGGTCCGCCATCTATTAGTTATCCTGTGTTTTTATTTAAGTCTAAATATTACATATTACACAATAGTAGGTATACAATATTATACATGTATATTATTAATTATTATATAACCTACTGAATTCTTACATTAGAATTTAGAACACTGATAATTGTGTTTAAAAAAAAATTGTGGTTTTAATTGTGTTAAAAAATATATCAATGTTTTTGTGAAATATTACATAATTCAAACACTATATTTAGGTAACATATTCGAATGATATTTGAGATTACTATAAACGATTTCACATCAGAACAAACTATCACAAAAATCCCCTAATCAAGAACCCAGCGTCTCTTACTATACCCGGTAACCCTCCAAGGCACATAAAGTGTAAGTGGTGCCGAGATCTCTTATTTTAATTAAATCTAATTTAATTTAAACTTAATTAATAACTAACATAATTAACCAACATGCAAACTCTCCTTTCATAAGTGTCACCAATGGGTGACTTCTATCTTCAACTTTATCATGTAATAGTTTACTCTGAGCCTATATGCTTATTGTGTCATCTGATACAGATTGTATATTACTTACTTATTTATAAAAAAAAAAAAAAATATTTGAGATTAAATTGTGTTTTGTAAAAATAAAATTCTTATTACAAAATATAATAAAATATGTTTCAATTAAACATTATATTTTTATTTTATTATTCTTAATATGCAGCAATAAATATGTACAATTTGACATTAAATACTTGACATTTTCATCCAATTTTTATTTTTTAATTTTCTATAATTTTCTATTTTTTTTTTATGATTGACGGGCCAAGGTGGACTTCTAGCCAGTCGACCCTGGGTTTAGCTGATGAAATACGAGCCCAAAACTTATATAATAAATCCGTTATATATAGTTATATTATAATCCATTTTTCGTTTGTTTTTATAGTACTATCTATTATAGTTTAATCAATTATAATTATACCTAATAATAGGTAATTAGCTATTCAAAATTAAATCAGCACTCACAAACACTAGTATTTAAATGTCTACACTATCACTATACCTACAATTAAGAAATCATAATATTTTTCTAACAATTTTTAAATTTTTTCTTTTCAAAAATGTTATTTGAAAATATCTTCTTATATATTTTACTGATTATTAGGTACAATTATTATACAGGTAAAAAATTCCCCGTCGTGAATTTCTAAAGGAATTTAGTAATTTAGGATTTTAGGAATTTTAGCGTATTAGTGGGTACCGAAATTAAAATATTTCTCTGCACCATCAGGAATTGAAGATATTTTACACCACTGGTGGAGTGAAACAACTATAAGTAACGAACATAAAAATTCCAAACGCTGCAGAAAATCCGCCCAGAAACCCCAAAGATCGGCTTCAACTACTTACAATAACAATACATTCAGCTTTTGAACTGTCATGTATTTGAAAAAGTCGCGAAGTCTGAAGTTAATATGTAGAAATAATGCGTTGAAGTCATCCTAAAAATAATATCAGAGTCTTATCAATAACTTGAATAATAATAATAATTTTTTTTTGCGTTTCTAATATTGTTAATATCATTTTTAAAAACACGGGTAAGTAGATGTCGTTCCGCTGTACGTTAGGTTACAAGTGGGTTACTGTATTGGATGCCGTTAAAATTTTCCAAACTAATTACATTTGAAAATTATAATATTGTGTTTATGAAATATAATAATAATTGGACAAGACAGCTAACGGAATACGTGGCGCGCTCTTGTTCCGTTTACATGCATTACACATTAATTGTTTTTTTTCCCGACGTCGACTATGATAACTACGCAACACGAACGCAACACGAACTTACTAGTGTGCGTTTGTAAGTAAATTAATTTAATTAATTAAATATCTTCAAATAATATTATTAATTAATATAGAATTAAATACTGGACAATTAAATACATTTCTGCATATCAAGGGTTTCTCATACATTATACAATATTATAATATACAATATATTGGGTTATGGTGATGACACTCTTTTTAGTATTACCTACTTAGTTATGAAGAGTGGTATGAAAGCCATATTATTACACAATTATGTATAATAAATACGTAGTGATGTTTATTCAATGTTTGTCCATCAATAGAGGTTCTGATCAGCAGAGATGGGCAAAATACTAAAAAATCAGTATTACGATACTAGATCCTTGGATTTGGAGTATCGAGACACTTGATACTTACATTGTAATAAGCAAAGGCATCATTTCAGTTTTTGAGAGGGGGGCAAAATTTTAATCAGCCCAAAATATAATTGACAAAAAAAACTCTCGCTAACAATTATTGTAAATTACATTACATTACATTACATTACATTACAAATTACAATTGCATTTTTATCTCAATACAAATAGCCTTCTTACATAATTTTATACTTACTAGTTAGTATCAAAGGTTACTATCATGAACACAAGTGAGCCATATTTTTGAGAGAGAACAATAACTAAATAATTAATACATATATAGAAGGATACTTAAATATATTACCTATTAGCTACTATTACTATAAGAAAGCCCAAAACTAGCCCATACCCGTCCCGAAAGCGACTCGTTAATGACACGGGAGGAGGGAAAATTCCCACCCAGCCTCCTCTAAATGACGCCACTGATTTGTAAGTATTTAGATACTCGATACATTTGAATACAATTAATCATAGGTTTTTTCAAACATTTTATTTGTACACGATTAGGTAGGTATATTAGTTAGTTAATATAGACCACAAAATGTAATAACTTAATAATAATATTCTTCAAGACAATTAATTATTATTCACGTACATATAACTATTTAGATAGACATAAACTACATATAGACAATAAGTAATAACTTAATTACTAAACTAGTATTATATTATAATATATTATTATACTTATTGATAAAAACCGTAAATTCTGGTTATTATAATAATATAGTCAATAATATTACTAATTAGTATAAGTACTTGATATTTAATTATATTTCTAAAATTATACTAACAATTTTAGTAAGTACCTATGTTATAAATGTTTAATTGTATAATGTGTATTGAATAATAATAGCCACCAGTCTGGGTTGAATTTAATCTATATTGTACATAACGCCTGGAAAACGAATAGTTTATTTATTTATTAATTATTTAGTATAGTAAGTCCTGTTTCCTTTTAAAAATACTAATTTTTCAAAAATGACAGCTTATAATATTTATTCCTGCAAGTAGTAGGCTAAAATTAAAAATAAATATTCGATTCTGATCTAATTGAAAATGTGTTATTTAATTTATATCTTATTTTAAAAAACTAATGACTAAAAACTATTTTACTGTCATATTATTAAAAATAAATGTAATTAACTAAAAACTATGAAATAATTAAAAAATAAAAATAAAATATTTTATTATACAATTTGGATTGTTCTATTTTTAGTCATTAGTGGTACATGACTGATTAATAATACACGCAAGTGGTACGCAAAAAAAAAAGTTTGAGAACCGTTAAGAGGTTAGAGAGTATAGATAATCATGTCAGCTCTTTGGATTCGGCTAAAATCATGTCGGCTCATGGATTTTTCGGCTCTTTGGATTCGACTAAAAAGTTGTCGGCTAATTTTATTCAGCCCATTGTCCGCCTCCCTTCTGGGACATGCCGTATATAAAATACAACGTGGTATAATAATAATTTAATAGGTACATTATAATTTTAAAAGACAATTCAAATCGTAAAATAATTTTTGTTTGACATCAACAATGAGTATACATCATATAATATTATAGTACATTTTATTTTAGGTACTTGTTATTATTATTTTTTTTTCAAATTTATTACCGTATACGTCATCAATAATATTTAGCACTTGACATTAAAAATTTTCAAAAATGTTCATTTATGATCTCCACAATTTAACAATTTAATTACCATTGACATTTCACACAAACACAACAATTCAAAAAATTTACATTTGCATAATTTCAAAAAATTACATTATTTTTTGGTACATTAATTACATTATAATATTATTCCATTAATTTAATAAATACCCGATCCACTACCTTGGTAGTTGTCGATGATTGTGACCTCTATTTGCAACGTATCAGGTATTACCACGCTTAATGCAAGAAAAGCTGGAACTGTTGCGAACATTTTACAATTTATTAAATTATATAAATTAAGAAAAAATGATTAATTATAATATAGTTAAAAGATAGCACATTAAATATTATTTATGTTAAACATTAAAATTACAATTTAAAAACGATAACTATGCCACATTGTTCATTGACTGTCGTAGTAACGCTCTGGTGTGTTATAATGACATTCCCTATAATATATCCTCACGACCTCACTATAATATTATAATAATATGTGCCCATGAATAAAATTGTGCTGTATTAGTATTTTTGTTGTTTACCCATTGACCTATTTATTCAGCTATTAAAAATGCCAAACTGTTAAAAATTACGTTGTATACCTACACTATTGTATTAAAATATGTTAGGAAATTAACACTAATTTTTTTTTGATTATAGATTTACAAACAACTTGGCTTCGTTAATATTGCTTAACAATATTAAGAAATGAAGTGGTTATTTATAAATTAAATATACAGTAAATATACTCTCGACAGTAATATTATTTACAACGTGGTAAACAACATGTTGTGAGATCACCTTCAAATTGTCTTATATTTTAATATTTTTAATTACATTTAAGATTCTGTGGGGACCTTAGCTCAAATCTATCAGAAAATTATTTTTTTCTTGCATTAATATCATAACTATCGTGAGGTAGATTTTGGTCGACTTTTTGAAATGCCGAGGTCGTTGTCAGCCCTCGACTATTGACTGCCGACCATAGACTTTCTCCATCGACTATGACTTTATTGACTATTGACTGTTGACTCTCAAACTATCGACTTTTAACTATTTACGTCAGGAGTCCCAGTCGGTTATTAACACGATGCGAGCTAAACATCGCGTCAGCATAAAATATATTTCATACCTATATACACATTTGCCATTACTAATACTCAGCACATTAACCGTGCTCAACGTAGGGAGTAATGTACGATGTCAATTACGATATTCGTTACAGTTTTTAATGCATATAAATCCACGCTCTAGTTATACCTATATAATACCTACTATATTATATTACTAGTTAACCCCGTGCACTTTGTTACCACCGTAAAAAAATGGCAACTCTTAAAAAATTACGATTGAACCACTCCTTTTAGGTGTAACTCATATACATATTTACGTAGATACTAGATATTATATTATAATTATAATTAGGGCTGTGAATTTATAGGAAAGTGCATTTTTTTGGTGATTTTAAAACAAAGCTTTGTAAGTACATAATTTGAATTATGTAACTACAAATCCATTTATGAAACTTTTATTTTGCATATTTTTGCATTTTTTGACATTTTAAATTTTTTAGATCATTTTTTAGCATTTTTAGATCATATTTTGCTATTTTAGTTCATTTTCTAGTATTTTTAATCAAATTCCATCAATTGACTTGTTTGAAAACATTTTTTTTTTATTTTACACAAATACATAGAGTAATAAATAATAATATATCCATTAACCATTATCCATATTATATTATAGGAAACGTACACCCACCAAGGGACCACTATTGTTCGATATCCGTTGTGGGTCCAGGGCCATAGCCCCCTCTTCTACCCCTTAAATCGGGCTTGTGTGAAGAGTCCACATATATATCATAATATACGCTTCAATTATTATTCGAGGTCAATGGTCAGGAATACTTAAATATCTCACTTTCATTTGACGAACATATAAACTATATTATAGAATAAAAAGTTCCAAACAAAATTTTAGAAGAGAGTGAATTATGAACAAGGTTATTGCATTATTTTATCATTTTAAAGTAACTGTTCTAGTCGTATACGAATTTAAGATCCATATTCACATGATTCTTAATTGTTGACACGTCATTTTGTGAGTTGATTAAAATTCTTGAACCACGGTGGCAATGCCGGACACTAACGATATACCTAATACATTATGAGTACTGTTCGTTAGCCAACTAAGTAATTTCTAATTTGAGTATTATTTTATATTTCAATAATTAAAATTCAAAAGAACATTTTTGGCACTAAACGTACCTATATAATATATAAACCTACAGAGTGTAACAGAAATACCAGAAAAAGAGTTGATACTATAGTATGAAAATTATATGGATGATAAATAATTTAAGAAATATAGTCATGTGAAACATAAGTTGTTACGTTGTACGTTTCAAAGTAATTTATACTCAATAAAATATTGATAATATTTTTAAAAAAAATGTGAAACATAAACTATACTTGATTTAAATAAAAGTTATTATCATCAATATGTGTCTACAAATTAGAATTACAAATTGGCTATTTTGAATTTACTTGTACTTAGTTCAAAGGTCTATAAATTATTTAAAATAAATTTTAGCGATTAATTGAAAGTATAACATTATGAAATATAAGTAAACATACTTATATTATTGCCTCTTGCTTATTGAAAATTAAATTACTTTTATAGCAACAAATGTAAAAAAGAGTTGTTAAGAATATATTATATCGATCTTCGCTCAAAAATATTTTTCGAATTTTTAAATGATTTAAAATCATTTAATTCAAATTTTACATTATCCGCATTACAGTGACCCACTATTGTAACCTTAACTGTACGGCAAAGAGACGCTCCCAGGCCAGTTACCTGTTTTTTTTTTTTGTCCGATTTTTCCTATTTTTATTAGTTGTAATATTATAAAATGTCTTCCTAAATTTAACAATTAAATAAAATTCTCGAATCCAATGGCCCTAGAAGCCGAGGCAGTTATTACCAATAAAATAGTATATAAACGTACAATAATATACTGATAATATTATGAAAACTGTTGTGCATTACAATTTCTTTTTGCTTTTATTGTGAGTCGATTGTTTATTGTACTTGTTGTGCATTATTTATCGTTAAAATATGGTATCTCCAGCCCGTCCAGGTACAATATTTAAGAGAACGTTACACCGACATTACACGTTGTCCCCGTATTACAATATTGTCGTATTCTCGTTAGTTCCGTTAGTTTAAAAATCAGAGTAAATTGACCTCTTATAAAATGTAAACGTAAGATTATTATCTGGGCAACGACGTACATTTTTTTATATTTTAATTTTAAATCGAGTTAAGAGTATTTTAAAATAATTTTAAATTAGTTATGTTTGTAAATAATTAGTTGTACATATTCAAATAGTCATATCTAACTAGCTTTGAAATTAAAATGTATTAAAAAGCATATGTCATAGCCTAGAGAATAATCTTAACTTTAAATTTTATAAGAGATAAATTCATGAATTCAATCTAATTTAGCTAAACGAGCGTTCTGCTGAGCATATAATTTGCTATGTTACAGTAATTTTCAACACAGTAATTTTCAAAAGCGCCGGGAAAAAAAACTTGGGATAACCGGGAATTTTTACACAAAATCAGTTTTTGTCAAATTCAATTTTAGTTTTTGGTGTAACCTATGACCATAGAAACATAAAATATTCACTAGTTGTTTATATTAGCATTTTCTATTCACGATATAACATATTTTTATTTGTTTTGAACTGTATACGGATACGTAACTTCATGTTTTTTTAGTTTTTTTTTTTCTATGAATATCAATAATATTTTATTTGTTGGCTAAAAAAGCTTGAAAATATATAGTGTTACAATGACATTTGAAAAATATTAAAAATCCAGTCAATTTTTTTTTTTATAATCATTTAAAGTTCAAATGTTGACAACACATGTACAAATCACAAAAATGTGCAAATAATTTTAAGTAAGAAATTCATAAAAATTTTTCTTTTTAAATATAGGATTTGGAAATTGAATAGGTACAAGATTTTTTATTAGTTCGTTAATCGTTTACCTTTATCAAAAATGAAATCTCTACCGGAAAGTTAAATCACATTTTTATGAGCGTTTCAAGTTCATATTTTTACAACATTTGATATTCAATCGACTTCTCAAGTAGCGATTTTCTTATTTTGTTGTAATTCAAAAGCGAATAACTGTAGATACTTGAAAATTTCACTGAATGTTTATATTCTCATTTTCTATACACCATAAAATTTTGAAAATATTTTGACTTGTTTTTAGCTGTTTACAGACAATATTTCAAATTTCAATTATTTTAATTTTTTTTTTCATTAAATATCAATTAAATTGTATTTATTGGGCCAAAAAGAGTGAACATTAAATACATGACTCCATAACCAAGCCCATCACCGACGTAACTATAAAATGCTCATATTATTATGTTTCTTCTGTCGAAGTATATTGAATTTTCGGTTGAGCATAATTCAAATATATTTTTATAGATTATTTTATTTTTTTCATCTTACGTAATTAAAATTAAAACAGAAAATGTATAATCTAAAAAAAATGAATTTTTTATTTATATGTATCTACCTATAATTTATAAATCACAATTATTTTTGTTATTTATAAACATTTTCATGATACCAGATTTAATTGGTTTTAATTTATAAGTTTGAATTTGGTCGCAGGACGGCGTTCGACCATCTCCAGCTTAAGTGTTAAATTTTTGCGTGTTTCAGCCTCTGGATGGCTGAATGCGCCGATAGGGATTTGTTACAGACTTGGGTAGTATTAATCCGAATACAGTATTCGAAATACTTTTGAAATACTTTTTTAACGTCAAATATTGATTTGAATATAATTTATAACTAATAGATAGACAGATAGGTGTATACAGAGCCATATTTACCTTAAGACAGGATAGGCAACTGCCTATGGCCGCCGTTGTTGGAGGGCCTCGGATTTTTATGAAGACTATTTTAGAAAAAAGCAAGAAAATTAATATTATAAAATAGCTTATTAATTATTTCTATTATAAATATAAAAATGTATAGTCTATTACAGATAATAAATAATATAAAAAAAGGTGGGTAAGTGAATGTCACTCTGCTGTACAGTAGGTTACAAGTGGGTCACTGTATAATGGATAGTATTAAATTTGAATTCAATGATATAATATCACTGTATAAGAAAAACGATTCTGAGCGGAGACGGTTTGTCAGTCTAGGTATTAGACATACCTATTATAGGTAGGTATACTTATCAATAGTATTAAAAAAAAAATTGACCTATAATAGGTATTAATAATAAATTCCAAATTAATCATATCACAATATCCATCAGGTAACGCGTTATACATCAACAAAAAACTGTGGTACTATCATAGATATAGATTAGTATACTTTAGAAGTTTCAAGTACCCACAAATAATATTATACAATCATTACAATCACAACAAAATAACTAAAATAGTTATTCCAGGTTTTTTAATATGTAATTTCGTCCAAATTTGAACTTAAAATTACTATAAAAATAAACGGCGCTTATGTATTTCTTAGAATTTTTGGTAACAGAATTAAATATTTACGTGAAATCTTGTTTTAAATTTTCAATCCTTAGATATAAAAGTTGAACATTTTATAAATTTTTGAACTTAAAATGCTAATAAAAAAAACTGTGATTAAGGATTTTTAATATTTTTCAAATGTCATTGTAACAATAAAGTAGAAGCCTTGTATTAAATTTTCAAGTATTTTTACTCAACAAATAAAGTTTTATTGACATTCATAGAAAAAAAAACTAATTAAATTGGAAACTGAAATTGTCCGTAAACAGCTCAAAACAAATCAAAATATTTTGAAAATTTTATCATGTATAGAAAATGGAAATTTAAACAACCAGTGAAAATGTCATATGTCTACAGTCATTCGTTTTAAAGTTACACCAAAAACCAAAATCAATTTTCTCGAAAACAGATTTTGCGTAAAAATTTTTCCTCAATTTTTCTTCTGTTTTTCACGGCGCTTTTGAAAACTATTGGAAAAATTTTACTTTTGACCCAAAGTACCAACTAGATTCACTTTCCTATCAGAAAAGGTACTGTTGAAGAAAATCCAAGAACTTTTACTGTCCTAAAAGGTGATGACAGACACAAAAAAAAAATAAAAATAATAAAAAAAAAACACACGTCATTGTAAAATCAATACATTCATCGTTCCACTCAGAATCTAAAAAAGAAATGTATAATTTTGTTTTCAATATCAATAATAAATATATATATATTTATGTATACTAATTAATAAATAATAGATACAAGAAATCTGTAGCCAGTAGATATGATAAATGTATAACTTTATAATTATGTTTGTAAAAATGTAAAAGTAAATACTAAATTAATATAAATTATTATTTTGTTAATATAAACTTTACAGTTGACAAAGGGCAACTTTTTATTTTGCCTAAGGCCACAAAATGCCTAAATCAGGCCCTGGGTGTGTACTATCGAGATTATAATAATGTTTATTTATAAACACAGAATTCTTCTTCTTCTCTACTAAAGGCCTTGCCTTGTCGTTGCAAATCTGGTTCGCCATTCTTCTCTATTAAAAGCCAATCTTTTCATGTCTATATATCGACGACAGTCAGCTTGTTTCATCATTTTTTCTATATATGCCTTCCTTGGTCTGCCTCTTCCTTTGTAACCATTTATTTATATTTAAATAAAATAATATTTTCATTTTAAGTACCTAATTAAAAAAAAAATTAACACCTATTTTAAACAAAAAAAAATCACATTTTACTATGTTAATGCATCATAATTATTTTAAAGTAAATTTATATTATATACAATTATTAATTTAAAAAATATTTTATAGCACAAAATCTATTTGTCGGTTTTTTTCTTTGGCGAAACGATCAATAACTTCAGCCGGATCGATATGAATTTGCCTATGAACACTCAAAAGAGCTAAACCTGTAAGTCGTTCTTGGCCTGATGAGTTGCGTAAATAGTTTTTTAATCTTTTCATGGTTGAAAATGTACGTTCTGGCGTAGAAGTCAAAACTGACAATGTAGCTAATAGCTTCAAAAGAAAAGATATGTTAAGGTATGTTAGTTAAGGTATGTTTGGAAAATATTCATAATTACATTTGATATAATATGCTTCAATAGCTGAATTTGGTTGGTCTTTTTTTGGTTTGTTAGACCATATTCTTTTCCAAAGGTGAATTTCTGTTGGCAGTACTTCTATATCCAGAAATTCAGAATATATTTCGAAGTCGCTTGCATCTATTTCAAATTTGTTGCATATTTTTGGTAACAACTTGTGCAGTGAAGACATTTGTTTTTTGTGATTATTAAACCTTGCTTGAAGTTCTTCAATGAAATCGTTGAAAAAAGGAATAGCTATTGTTATGCGGTAATATACTTCAGGTGAATTTGTAATGACATTAATTCGATGTTTTTTACGTGCAACGATTCATAAACAACAGCCAATATCAATAATATAATTTTTTAGATTCCGTTGTAGTTAGTGTATCTCTAATCATTGAGGTCGATGTAGAACTTGTACTTGTTTCGTTCTCTGTTGTTTTTATTTTTTTACAAAAATAATTTGTAAGGGAATATTACGCTCACGATTTGACATTTTATTAAGACAATCAAATAAAAAATTATACAGAAATATTAGAGGGTTGCACT
>NC_042493.1:132233540-132235445 GCF_005508785.2 Acyrthosiphon pisum
GGTTGCACTCAGTGCCGCAACTACATAATAAGTGGCGCCCGTGTGCGATATCTTTTGGGCCCGTTCATAAATGAATTTTTATTGTATGTATTATATAATATTGTTTTGATATTATTCTTGGTATAACACGACATTTTAATAGTTTATAAATAAACACTAATAAGTAATAACATTACTTTTATGGCACGTCGTCACTCGACAACCCTCGTCGTTTTCGAGTATCAGTCAGTTGTTCTCCTGACAATTCGACAAAAAACAACCCATAGACGCGATAAAAATAGATCTTATAGAAAAATTAATAGTAAGTATCTACTAAGAAAGTATGAAACGTTGACACTTGAATACATCTTGATACCCACCTTTTTCTAACATAGTACACACTACATACGTGATTCTATCTAGTACCATTTGATTTTATAATATACTAAAACTTACCGTTCTATATTAACATACTTAATCTAATAAGTAATATTAGTATACCTACAACTACACTAATGTTTTAACTTAAAAAAAAATGATCGTGAGTAGGTAACTATTAAGTTTTGCGTTTTTAGAAAATTTTAGTGTGTGCTCCAGGTTGGGCCCGGGGCCCCCCAAATGTATGTAAGCCTTGGGGCCCGTGTGCGCGGCACGCTCTGCACACTCGGTTTTTGCGGCACTGGTTGCACTTACACATTGCGCACAAAACTGATACTAATTTGTACTAAAATATTTGAACTGGTATAAGGTAAAGTGGGGTAAGTGTAGAAACGGGGTAAATGTAAAACCAGATGTTATCATGATCAGTATTTAATCTATTGATAGTGAAACTAGACATTTGTCAGGTGATAGTTGCATTGTATATTTCAATATAATTTGCAGCACTGTACTAGCATCTATCATGCTGTTATCACAAAATATATTTTTTTTACAAAAGTAGATCGTATTTTTCTATGGAAACGTGTTTTCAAATATTTTTTTTTGTCAACACAAACATTAAATTTTGAATTTACGAAGAGGTAAAGATACTTTATATAATGTTTACTTTAAGATTCACTTGTCTGTTTTTCATATTTGACATATTTTTACGTTGTTTTTTGCGATTATACACTTTCCCCAGTAAAAATACACATCGGGGCAAGAGTAAAATCGTAACATAGGGAAAGTGTATCACTTGATGTCATATTTACCCCTTTATACGATATTAATTTTAACTAAAACTAAGTCATTATTTACTAATTAACTAAATTATATTTGGTCAATTGCTTAGGCAAAAATGGTACGTATGTAAATTAGAAAGAGCTCCTGTGCTACCTGTCAATTCTTAATGAATCAAGATATTTGAATGAAACAAAAATCAAATTAAAGCTTATTTTTATCTTTATTATTCACTTGCCCCATATATAATTTTATGTAATACTAATAGCAAAAACAATCCGATTTTGCACTTGCCCCATGAAAAGGGGCAAGTTTGACGTTTTAAAATTTAAAAAAAAAAAAAAAATTATTCTTGGGTGAGTGATAATATAACTTTTTTGACTATAAATTCCAATTATGTATATCTAGAGGTGTTGCATTATGGAACAATAACAACTGTAAGTTGAAAACAAAAAAAGTATTGTCAAATTCAAAATGAACTTTTCATTTTTGCGTCACACTTACCCCACTTCACCTTACTTATTTAATGTTCACGATAAAATTATTAATAGTGGTATAACTGTGTACTGACACTACAAGAACATACGAGGATATTTCGGTCTTTGATTAATAATAAAAATTTTAAAATACTATGTTAAAGATCCGTATAAGCATAGTCTTGACTTGTCGTGGTATTATTATATTGTCAAAAATAACAGTAGTACCTAAGTTACATAATTTATATAAAAAAAAATAATAGTTTAAATTTAAACTATTCCTATTTGGTGA
>NC_042493.1:132236964-132253363 GCF_005508785.2 Acyrthosiphon pisum
TTCCGGAACTTTAGGTTCAAATGCTCCCTCTAATATCGACTTTATTGCCGCCCATGTTTCCAAATTACGATATTTTGTTACCTCTAAAGCACTCCCTGTTAATTTCGAATGTATTATTTTTAATAATATTGGCTTTTCATTCTCCGAAATATCTTTAAGTGCGATTTCACAAATGTTTATAAATTCGGCTACATCTTTTTTGCCTGTGCAAACTGGTATTATTGAAATCGCTTTATCAAGATCCATTTTTACGTTTGCTCCTCGTTTTTTCACTACCTGCTCAAATTGAATATGTACCACCCCTGAGTCTGATCTAGAACCTGATCTACCCGGTAATTTATCTCTTTCACTTATTTGTGGAGTTAGAATTTTACCTAACCCTTCCGTATGACTAAAAGTCCTCAAAAATTCTTTCCTAACAGTTGCTGTGTTACTGTCTATTTCTCCAGTGTTTTCCACAGATTCGTCTTTTATTAATTTTTTCACCACTATCAATTTATCTTTATTTTTATTTATTAATTTTTTATTTACTACTCTTTTCACTGAACACTCTGCAGAATTACTTTCAATATCTGAATTATCTGATTCCGTATTCATAAATATCTAATATTTATTAACATTATTAACATTTACTCTTATTTATTTCTTTAAATTAAAATATTTATTTATTTATTATATTTATTCCCGTACGTATTTATTTACGTACGCCGCGTCGTATTACAGCGCGCGTTCACACACACATACACACACCGTACGTTCGTATATTTTATTCTCCGCGCCGACGTGTATATTCACTAACACACTCTCACCGCTATACCGCGTATGTATTTCTACACAGTTTTATAAACTATTACGACCTTGGTTCGTCGCCGCGATCTTTTTACGAGTAAAAACGCGTTTGAATATTATTAAACTATTACTGGGTAGCTAAGCCAGCAATCTTATAACAATATTCAACTACCTATTTATTTTAATTCTTTTAACCGAATTTATTATTTTTAACGACTTTAATTTATCACACAAAAATTATTATTTTTAATATATCTTATTACTATACTTATTCTAGGCTAGCCCTACAATTACTTTTTTCACAAATTTGACGTCAACTACTTTTATTCAATAAGGTCCTCTATGCCTTTTAATTCAAAACAAAATCTATTTTCATCAATATATCAACTTATTTCTCTTTCAACAATTATTTATTATCAATCAATTTATTCTCTTCCAACAATTATTTATCATTAAATTTAATTCTTTTATTTTAATTCAATTACCTTTATTTCAATTCAACATTTATTCATCAATTATTCACTTATATTTCAACTCAATTGCTACGCGCGTGCATTTATTTTCAGATCAGCCTATACCGCTGTCTATCACTATTTATTCTCAATAATCACTATATATCATTAGATCAGTCTCTTGCTGTCAATTTACCATAAAAAAATCTTAGGTCAGTCTTCCGCTGCCTACCATAAAAAAATCTTAGACCAGTCTACCACTGTCTATTACAAAAATAAAATACCTAGGTCAGTCTGCCTTTACAAAAATTATATATTTTCCCTAACAAGCTTGTTTTATTTTATTTAAATATTACACCTTCACCAATTAATATTTAAAATTAACGCTGGTTTTAAGAATCAAAACCCAACGTGAGACGTGCACTCCAAAGCTACAATTTTTATTTGCTATATATTTATATTCCACTTAATTAATTACTCACAATACTGCTGCTCTTGCTACTTGGGCCATCCTATCTACTGTATATGCCTTTGCTGTCCTGATTTGTTCTTTCTCTCCGGAGTTTCCAAGGGTGATCGGTCCTCGACTGTGACTCGTGTGAGCTGCCTCCGTGGAGTTGAAACGTTGATAGTAGCCGCTGCACCGGAGTCCAAATAATTAAATTATTACACAAAGTGTCGTGAAGGTGCTCGACGTACAGTGGAGAAAACACGTCTGAATACAGGCCGTCTCCGGTCTGCTTTTATAAGGGCCCAGGCTCTCCTACCTACCCCCTGGTCCATTGACTTATCCATAATGCGTCGTTGTGTTTATCGATGTCCCGTGCACTGCGTGTGAACCTAATCATAATGATGATTCCACGAAGCGTCTATTATCTGTTGCACTCCCATCCTGTTTTCTGGTTTTTTGAATATATGCACATATATCTATCTACTTTGTGAAAAGTAAGCCCCCATATCCTGTCATTATATATATATATGGTTTGTGGTTATTTTAATGTAATATAATTTTACTATAATATTATTCTCGATTAATCTTACTGTTCAGTGATTCATATTTTTATAGTTTAGTTATTATATATAAAATATTGTATGGGTATTTACTACTTACGCTTTTTATTGCCACTCCTTACTACCTATGTTATTATGATATTTGTAGTTTATATACTCTCATCTTGATTACCTATGCTATTGTAATATTATATTCCTTATACTGGTATTATTTAAAAGGAACAGATACTATCCGTTACAACGATTTAACTATTTAGATAGGTTATTAGCACGAATCATATCGGCGACCCATTTATAACATGTCAGTTCCACATTAAGAGACCTGGTGGACTTGGCCGAACTACGGGTCCTCCCCGGGGTTGCATCCCCGACTGCCCCCCCCCCAAATTATTTGGCCTTGCCAAGGGCCATGGCCCGCTCCCTTAATCCAGGCTTGACTATTTTAACAATTATTAAAATATAAGGCGTTAGTATAATAATATTTTATATCCACTGACACACGTCTTCGATTGAGTCGCTCTGCACTATAGTGCATATTTTTATATTATTATGGGCCATTTGGCAAAAGATGATAAAAATAGGTACGCTAGAATCCCAAATGTATTAAGCAACATTTAAAATTATGTAAATGTTTTTTTTCTTATGTATTGTGATTTGGTGGGGGTAATTAGTGTGAATTTATTCCTTTATTTAAAATACAAGGAAAATTTTATAATATTATAATATAGGTATTTATAATTTAAATTTTTAACAATGGACATCCACACCTCCCCTCTCACTCCCTGCCACCCAAACCAGCGACAAAATTACTAAGTGCCACAGGGAACATAATTTCTAAATACGGCTTTGAGGTCACTGCAATGAATGTGTCAAATTTTAAATCAATGATATAAAATTATTGTATACCACAAATGATTCTGAGCAAAGTCGGTCTGTCAGCCTATTTTACAATGTATGCATTGTATACTGTTGGTTGCCTTAATTTTTGGCGAAAACATTATATTTAAAAATATCTATAAAAAAAATAATGTTTAGGGGAAATTATTATACTTATAAATTTTGTATAGATTTTTTGGTTACAGTATTAAGTAATTATGAGTAACCTTATTTTAAATGTTCAATCCTTCGCTATAGAAATATTAAACATAATAATATAATACATTTTTGTTACAAAATTTAGTTATATTGACACAGATAATACAAAAGACTTTTTGATAAATCATTAGAATACTTTGAAATTAACAGAAATACAATAGTTAATATTATTATAGATAATAGGAAAATATTTTTGCAAAAAAAAAAAAATGATATGTCTTATATGCTTCCAATGGCTATCAATTTATTGTATAAAAAAATCTTTTAATTAAATATTAAAAACTGTAAAATTAACGAAAAATAAATTAAGGTACTATAAAACAATAGAAAAAAACATGTATATTTTATATTATATTGTATCAAAAAAAAATAAAAATATCATGAGTTCTAACAAGTATTAAAAAGTTGAGGCCTATTAATGGCTACTACTCTTGCTGAAGTCCGTGCATCTTTCATTGGCACTGTCACCATAGTCCAGGTATTGGTGCGTGGGTTGTAAAATTCAACAGAATTCAAACTAGAAGTCCCGTCGTTGCCACCGACGACATACAATAAACCATTTAATGCAACTACTCCTGCATTGAAAAATTAAGTTAAATCCAATATAATATTTACAAAACAAAACTTGTTCATACAATAACTTGGAATTATTAAAGAACAAGATACCTGCATCTCTTCGAGGCAAATGCATATCTCCAATAGAAGTCCAAACTCCTATGCTTGGTCTGTATGTTTCAACACTACTGTGAATGTTTGATCCATCTTGACCACCCACAGCATACAGTACACCATCCAATACACCTACTCCAGCACCTGTGCGGCATACACACATTTTTGCAACCGGTTTCCACGTATCAAGACTAGGATGATAACATTCAACCGTGTCTAAGCCATCCATTGATGAATAATTATATCCACCTACCTACAAAATGTTCATAGTAAAAATAGGGAAATAAAATCTGCTGCCCTAGAAAAAAATCTTGGAATACAATATTATTGCATAGAGGTTTCAATAAAAGTGATGAAAATGAATCAGATTCTGATGTAATTATTATATCTTTGAATTTATGAGGTATACAAACAAAATATATTTTTATTATCTTATTATTTATTATTTAATATCAATTTAAATTTTAAATTGATCAAAATATTTTATTTTCGATATTGTTGGTGTTTCTTTCTCAGAAGAATTTTTTTATTCCAATTATAATTATTATTGTAATAAATGTGTTAAAAATTTAAAATCATAAAAAAAAATATTAGTTTACCACATATAATAGATCATTCAGTACTCCGACCCCTAAATCAGATCTTCCAGTAGCCATACTAGATACCATACGCCATTTTTGAGTTTTGTAGTCGAACACTTCTGCGCTGTTTAGACTACCACCACCATTATTAAATCCGCCAACCTTAATTCATTATATAATTTATTGTTACCTACTTTATAACAGAAATAACGAAAAAACTAATAAATTATAATTAAACATTACTTACAGCATATAGATTATCATTTATCACACCAACTCCAAAACACTGTCGATTATTTAACATCTTAACAGTTCGTTTCCAACGCGGTGATTCTGATGATAAATCTAGGACCTCAACAGATCGAAGAGAAAAATCTATAATATCATTACCACCCACGGCAAACACTAAATTATCTTTCATTGTTGCCAGACCAGCTTTTCCACGGCCTTCAATCAATGCTGGTCCATAATGCCATTGGTCCGTTTTTGGGTCGTACCATTCTGTACGCTTACATAATTCAGACTTAACTTCACCGACAAATAAAATAACCTGTTATAATTAAATTGTTAAGTATATTGGAAAGATAAATAAATTATAATAGAATTATACTTGATCTCCATATCTAGGTTTATTCCGAGTGTTTTGAGGAATAAGCTTTTCTGACTTGAGTATTTGAAAATGTAATGCCTCAAATACATAATGATTACCTAAAAAATTATAAATAAATATATACATAAAATATAAGTTATTTCACATTAAAAAAAATATTTTAAAAAAAACTTACACTTTAGACAATTCTTAATAAGAGGTTCCTCAACTACTTTTTTTAATACGTAATGTTTCGATGCTAATGGTAAACGTACATGTTCCATTAATTGGGGCAAAATACATTTTCTCGTACCCAATTCATGTTTTACCCATCGAATAACACATTCATATACCTAGAACAATAAATACACTTTTAAATTAGTTATATTACATATATGTAAGTATAGGTTACAGAATTTTTTTCTTCTCCAATACTACCTAACATATTACAATAATTAATTTTAGTTTGCATACTTTTTCTTCAGATGGAACTCTAAGTTCATCACTGGAGATCAACTTAATCACCTCTTTGGATGATAAGGATAGGAATTCGTCACCATCAGCAACTTTTCTAAGAATCAAAATATAATAATAATAATAAATACAATTTCCTTATAGAATCATAATGATAAATAATTTTCCATACGAAAAGTTTTGTCGAAT
This sequence comes from Acyrthosiphon pisum, assembly GCF_005508785.2. Classification (NCBI taxonomy): domain Eukaryota; kingdom Metazoa; phylum Arthropoda; class Insecta; order Hemiptera; family Aphididae; genus Acyrthosiphon; species Acyrthosiphon pisum. Next base: position 132,242,814 of record NC_042493.1, read on the forward strand.
ATATAACTCTGAACTTGTTAACAATTTCGTACAGCTATGGAAATCAGCTATTTTGTTTATACCGATACAATTTGTAGAGCAGAGTTGTGTCTCTAAAAAATCACAACATGCATCTTTTACTTCTTGTAACTGTAACAGATTTGCAGCTGATAACAAATCCTTTAGAAATAAACAATAAAGTATTTAAATAATTTAGTTTTCTTTAATAAAAACAAATTTTATATATTTTTACCTGGACATTTTTTTCTGTGATCACGATTTCGCCTGAATAAATAAAGTTTACCAACAGCTGTAAACAGGTAGAATTTAACTGTCTCATAGTAACAAGATCATAATTTTTTTCAGCAAAATTTGTGAACATTGCATGGAAATACGGACTAGCCGATGCTAAAACCACCTTGTGTGCGAATATAATTTTTTTATCGTCCGTTTCAAGTTTAACGTCACAAAAAATCTCGAGTCTAAAAACAAAAATTTGTTACTAATATTTATGTGACTAATTAATTCATTTACCACTTACTTGCGTAAGGATTGTAATACTTCAAATAACTCCGCATAAGATGTTTTTTTGTACTCGTATTTAGCTGGTTCACATTTTCTGGATTCTGGTATTTGAGTTCCGTTTTGCATTGTGAGTTGCGGGTATATTGAGTTCAGGATTTGAAGGCCTAAAAAACTAAAAAAATAACATTTTAAAAGCAATTATAAGCATCCATAAGAATCGGTAATAATTCTCTATGAAATCAAAAGGCATACTATTAAAATGATGCGTAGTTCAATGATATAAAATAATTGTATACAAAAATTGATTCTGATTGAAGACGACCTATCAGCCTATATTACTAATAGACAATAGACTCGTGTAGACTCACCGCTGAATATCAAATATTGTAAAAATGTTAAGTTCAAACGCTCAAAAACAATTAATGTTCCATATAAGTGATTTTTTTTTTTTCTTATAGGAAGAAAATAAGGTTAGCGCACATGGTTCCATAATATCATATAATCAGTGTTGTAAAAAATACTTTTAAAAGGGATTTAAGCAGTTACTCAAATACTTTTAAAATAAAATATTTAAAATACCACCCAAATACTATAAATAGTCAAGTATTTGAGTAATACTCGAACACTCTTTGGAAGTATTTGAAATAATCTACAAATACAAAAAAAAAATTCTATTTAGTTCCGATATAATTTGTTATAATCAAAAATTTGTTTATTGCATTTTAAAAACATGATTCGTTCAATAATCAGAATGCTGATCAGTCGTGTTAGTTTTTTTTTAGTGATAGTGGCACCACAACAATGTACTTTTCTCTACAGAGGTATATATTAGTTATTAGAAGCTATAATATATGACATTCTGTCATCAATCGATTGACGATAAACGATAATGATAATGTTGATAGGTAATCATTTTCTTGGTAAATAGGTATAGTACTAATAATTAGTAATAATATTTTTGTATTGTTAAATTATTAAGTATATAATAGCTGTTAAGCAATAGCTTATCGCATAATATATTGTATTTTGCTATTGAATTAATAATCTAATTCTGGTACCGACGTACAGTTTCGAGTCGACAACGACTGGGGAAAAAAAACATATGATTAAGCTATTAAATATTAATCGACGTAACCCGATATCAAGACGTTATCCATAAATGATAAATATAATATGATATAATATTGTTATAACGTTGAAGGATGACCACGACCCCGACGGCACGGTTTTTTTTATTTAACAAGGATTATAAATAGAAACAAATAAAGAATTAAAAGAATAAAACTTTACTTTTTATAGAATACTTGTATACAATATAACATAACAACTAATAAATTATAGAGCGGTGATTCATACCCACGATATTATAATAATAATAAATAGGGGGACGCCGGGACGGAGGGGCCGAACGGATTAAGGCGTCGGTTGCGACGCACACCTGCGCCGGTTCGATGCCGTCCGCGGGTGGCATTTTTCTTTAGGCAAGTCACAGAGTCCGGAGAGAAGTTCCCGCCATCCCACACCCGGACATGGCAATTGGCAGATACCTACGGGTGCCCACCAAAAAATCTGCCGAACCAAAACTTTAAACTTACAGTACCCTCCCCCACAGTAAAGACCACCCGATGGCCCAAGTTGCCGCGGGTTAATTAATAAAAAAAAAAATTAATAATTCTAATAATAATTTAGGTAGGTGTATTTGTATTTGTTTATTTTATTTTTATTTTATCTATTTGAGCCAATAAGACAATTAAAGTTTAGAAAATTATAATGCTTACAACATCCACGATATTGTATTATTCCATAATATAACGCATACAGTAATAAGCAATAACAATATGCCGGCGATTAGAGCACAATGAAATAATAATTTAAAATCCGACTATTGGCGCTTACACAATACAATAAAGAATCATATATATTATAAAATTCTCGTGTCACAATGTTAGTCTCGATACTCCTCCGAAACGGCTTGACCGATTTTTATGAAATTTTTTATGCATATTCAGTAGGTATGAACATCTATTTTTCATACCCCTGAGTGATAAGGGTTGTCCAGAAAAAAATAATATAAAAATATTATTATTTACGATAGAAATATTTGTTTATAAATGGTTGCTATTGGTTATATATATAAAAAATAATAGTGTATTATATTATATTGGCTGCTATTGGTTAATCGGGCATGTTTGTTGATTTGTATTATTATTTTTTGTCAATATAACTATATATATATATGAATGTTTGTGGGTAGATAGTAGATTAGACCCTCGATTAGACCACTGGTAAGAAGATAGGCTATTTTAAAAAGGGTTAAATTTGGTTTTTTTTACTCATCGGATTTTAGTACGGTTAGGTTAGGTAATTGTATTAATTGATTATATTAATTTAATTGATTATTATATTATATTAATCCATCGTAGGTGGAATTAAGTAAAAACGACAAACTTGGTATAACTTTGATATTTTAGAGTTAAATCATACACACGTACAAACAGCACGGGGTCCGCGATCTACCGCAGGACATAGATTGCCTACTTGATAATGTACTGCTGTGAATAAGAATTTTTATCCTGGGCAACAGAAAAGATAAATCTAGAACATCACACACCGAATATTAAATAACGCATTGAACAAAGTTTGATTCATATACAGTTTGTACATTTAACGGGTATAACGAAGTGCACGGGATGAGCTATATAGTATTAATATATAATATAATTGAAGGTACGTCTATTTACGCACACGAGTATCATACACTGTTATTAAGTAAATAAGACGACAAAAAGTGAACGATTATCGCCCAAAAAATACGATACCTGACAAACAGTGCGGCTTGAGCAGACGGTTCGGCAATCGGCGCAATACCAACGTCTGACACTCTAAACAAGTAACAACAAAGTCGTTGAAACGACTAACTAGTACTATGCAATATTGTAATATTATAACACAATAAATTGAACACACGCAAATATCAATATAAAAATAATAATTCGGTAAAGACGGACGGCCCGATAGCAGCTGCGTGTGACTGACGACTGCGTAGTGTGTGAGTGCGATCGGACGGCAGTGACTGTGAACTTCGGACCATATTTCGTTATCGTTTATGGCTATTAGCGCACATGCTAAATATAATAATTTATAATAGGTACTTTAGTTGTTTACGTATATAATAATAATATTATTATTATGATGGTGTGGTGAGCCGTCACCCCCTCTCTACGGTCCCTCTGTTACGGTTGGCGACCCCGACCCGCGTCCGTCATGTCCAGACTCGCGACGTCTCCACGGACGTCACGGCGCGGCGTGCAGGCCGCCGGACTCGACACCCCCCTCTCTGATAACGACTCTCCTCGAGACTGCACGCGCGTCTCCTTCGCCTAGTCCTGTGCCTCCGGGACGCCCTCGCACGACCGACCACCGACGACACCGACGTCTACCGCCGCAGCACGACCGACCTTTTGACGTTCATCCAAATAATTGTCACGTTGCGATTCTTCACTACAGGGTTAGGTTAGTATATGGTTAAACAATAAAGTGTCTTACGTTAAATGGATCACCCTGTATATGCCTTTCGATTCAATAATCAATAATAAACATCATAATAAACTCAAAGTGTTATCTCATAATTTTCGGATTTTCCTCATACGCCACAATTATTGCTATTATACCAATTGTATCCAACGTGAATAATCTACCACTGTTATAATATTATTGTAGTATGGCGTATAGTTCAGATTAAAATTTTATATTCCGTGAAATATCCAAACACTGGTTATGGATAAAATCGTAATGAACAGTGTGTATTTAATTGGATAAAAAAAAATTAAAACAGTTAGGCAGTCGGGTATCTTGTGGTAGGTTTTTGTAGTAGGTACCTACTTGTGATTTGCGCCATTAATAGGTACTACAATAGGTAAATACTAGACATTATGACGTTATCCGCGCCCAGTGTTGTAAAGTATTTCAGTAAAAGTATTTAAATCATATGGGTAGTATAGTTTGTTTCCGTATACTACTTTTATATATTCTTTTATTTTTGAAGTATTATTGAACGGTACCTATTTTAAAATATTATACAGTAAAACCTCATTAATCTGGACCCCATGTCCGGACTTCGCTTAAGCCGGACAGTCGTCTAATAACACGTAAACGCGTAGTTTGAGCTGCAGACTAAAACGAACGGGCGTATAATATCAACTGCGCCGAAATCGCCTTTTTACCTTTAAGAAATCTATCAACTCCGTGAAAGTTTTTTACATATTCATTCCGCCGGCTATCGATCCACTGAATATATTTATTTTAATAATAACAAAATGTAAAAGGTTTACATATTTCACATTTATGTTAATGTTATTTTCTAATAGAAAATGTGTTTTATTTCATTCGTACACCCTATGACACTTTAATTTTATAATAATTATTTGAATAATAAATAGACAATAGGTACCCATAATTTTTATATTAGAAAAATCTATTTTAAAAAATGACAATTTTACTTAAATTTGTAAAAATAACAATCACTAGGTACCTATATTTGAGTTATATAATTTTATTGTTTTAATAAATGTTGCATTTGTATTGTTTTTTTTCTGCCATAATAATATAATATGTATAATTGGGGTATATAATTGTCAGGCTTAGCCGGCAATGTTTGAATTGTTTTTTGAAATATTTTTATTTAAATAAAAAAATACATTTACTATTATGGTAAGCTGTGTGTACCAACTATCTATACGGTTAATTAAAAAAAAAAATGTATACAAAAATATGATAGGTAGTAGGTACATCGGTTATTGTTCAATAAACATTAAACAATACGATTTAATATATTAAAACGACGAAATCGATAAAACCCCAAATAAACATGAAAAGGAATTTAGAGAATTTTCCCTCTTGTATGCATGTGATCGCGATTATTCCCACAAAATATCAATAACAATAATTACATAATACCTACGTGGCTACGTCATATTCTTAAATCTATAATACATACACATCACACGTATTTCGGTTATTTTGTTTAATCTGGACTTTCATTAATTCGGACAACCTATTACCTAGAGCATCAATTAGTCCGGATTATTGAGGTTCTGCTTATTTTTTTTCATTTGTTTTTATTCGTAATCCTTATTGTTAAATAAAAATACATGCGGTCGTGGTCATGCTTCAACATTATTACAATAATTAATATAATATTATGTACGTTATTGGTGTATTACATATTTACCAAGAAAATATTGTTATCATTATTATCGTTTATCGTCGACGACGATCGATGGCGGTATGCGATATCCAAGTACATATTATAGCTTTAAATATATAGTTCTCTATAAACAGGGAGCTACTGAGGGTTTTACCTCATCCATTTTAGCTTCCTTCAAATTTGTATATTATAGCTAATAGAATCGGGCCTGCTGAACATGATAGAAAAATCGGCTGATTCGGACTTGATGTGGGGGGGGGGGGGGGGGTGACAAAAATCAACTGACTTTATTATGAACAATTTATTATAACAACATACAATTCAAATAAGACTGCATAATTTGTCCTTTATTCTGCTGTACTTCACCTGTGCGAGTTGGCATACTACTGGCTAATAACATAGTAGTTTTATGCTGTACCTTGAATACAAAAAATAAAAATTATATATTATATTATACACAAAAAAAAAAATATGTATTTAAATTTTAATAATTATATTGATATTTTAGTTCTGTGACAAATGTGTATAGCATATTGTAATTATTTAATTTATATTAACTATTATACTATTATATATCAAAGTTTGAACTCTTGGAACATGTTCACTGAGGGGCATCTTCTTGAATAATAATTTTTTAATAATATATTGAATATACTGAATATACTGAATATTAATAGTACTTACATTATTATTACTGACATAATTAAAAGTGATTTATTAGATAAACAGTGTTTTTTTTTTAATTTTAATAATATAAAAGAAAATTGGTTTTTGTGCAAAATAATGAGTTATTTTCTTTATTTAATTATTAATTTGAGGACAACAAATACTATGAAACTTCAAAATAAGCATGATAAAAATATAATCACTGAAAATATCGATGATGAAACTAATTCGAGGGCAGGTCAAATAGTTTTCCCGGACTGAAGTTTTTGATAGTCAGCCACTGATATTTAATAAAAACATGTTTTACTACCTAGGTTTTTAGATTTGTTTTCGACGCGGAAACATAGTTATATTTTATAATTAAAGATTGTGTTTTTTTGGAATGTTAATTAAAATAGATTTATTGCAATTAACACTATACTTTCATATTGAATAAGATTCAATGAATTATAATAATGATTTTAATATTACATATTGTGCTTGACGAACATGAGTCGTGTATGAGGAATGAAAACAACAGCCGGCAATGCATTATCAACATACCTGCTGGGGCGTCATTTCAACTTTATTTTTGTTGGTGCGAAAATGTTTGCAGGCCATTCAAATCATTGCCAGTCCACATAGAAAACATAGAAATATTTTTTTTTTTTTTTTGGGGGGGGGGGGTTAAGTGGGGACAAAAACTGTAGAATATTTGTTTAATTTATTTAATATGTCACTTAAATTAATATGAAAATAACACAATAATATTACTATTTATGACAAAATATGTGTAGGTACTTTTAATGTAGGTATTTATTTTTTATTGTGGATGCAAATGTACAGTGGTATTTACACTTGGTAAATAAATCTATGGGTATTATACACCTTTATAATAAAATACCTAACCGAATGTCCAAATCTAACATGCACATTTTTTCTCCCTGCATACTCAAAATATATAATATAGATAGTTTTATACAACTAGAAATTTATTCTATGGGTACCCTTCGGCCTTCTTCACAATGTTTGTGTTATAATTTTATCTATTATAATATTGTGGGACCACAAAACTACATTATTGGAAATTAAACATGAGTACAAATACTGCAAATAGTATAATACATTTTTTTTTAATCCTGAAAAAATATAAAATATAATATATAGTATAAAACATTAAAACACTTAGGTATATCGGCACTTGCATTTATTGTTGGCGGGCCAATGAAGGCGTTTAAAAAAAAGTTGGTGCAAATGTACACCCTGCACCCCCCCCCCCAAATGACGCCCCTGCATACCTGTCTTTTGCTTTTCAAGGGCCCCTTGGTACACATAGTTTAAGGGCTTCTTTAAAATCAAGATGGTACTTTAGAGAGGTCGTTTTTCGATTTTCTCAATAGTTATTTAATGCAACGGGAAAGACCACCGACAAATTACAAAAAACCACTAAAAATGGGATTTTAATTTCTAACGCTTTGTTACTCACCATAGAAACGAATAAAAATAAAAATAATGATTTTAGTTATTTTGTTGTAATATTTATAATATTAATTCAACTTACAGGCTATACCTAATAAAATAATATAATAACAATATAAAATATCCAGACTGACAAACTGTCTCCGCTCAGAATCGTTTTTCTTATACAATGTTATTATATCATTGAATTCAAATTTAATACAGTTAATCCATTATACAGTGACCCACTTACTGTACAGCAGAGTGACATCCAGCTACCCTCTTTTTTTTTATGATATAAACACATTTTTATGTAAAATGTAATGAACTATAATGTATATAATATCCTATAATATCAATATAAATATAAAAATTAAATTAAAAACCATTTTACGTGAATTTTATACAATAATTTTTGACATTTTTTATTGCATTTTTTTCTACATTTTTAATGCATTTTCTAAGGTTTTTATTACATTACATTGACGGCCCTAGTTATATTATTAAAAAATAAATCGCGGAAATTTAATGTCTAATTTGGTTATCTAATCTACAGCTCTCTGTGTCAGATCTCATGTATTAGTTTTCTCATGCTTCCTCGGGATTTCCTTTCAGCCAGTCCACGGTGATGTGAATCACAAGTCACCACGCTAGTTTTTATTTGCCATATTTTGATTATCACGTTTTTTTATTTTATATCATAAATCCCGGTTAAAACAAATATTATAACCATGTGTCTCTTTTTTTGTAATTTACCATGGATTAACACCTTATTCTTTCTTCTGACCATTGATGTGGTTTTTAATGTGTTGTAGGTCTAAGAATTCGTTTCACTTGTTCTGGGTAAATGTACATATAGACAGCTATTTGATGATATTTACAAAAAAAAAAATTCAAACCCGTAAAATGGAAAGTGTAAAACCAGTAAAAATTGAATTTGTTAGTGGACAAATTATTTCACTATATTATTGTGTATTAGTCGGGAATCGGGATGCGACATCAAAATAATGTTATAGAATAGTATGAAGGCGTGTTGTGTAGGCAAGATATATACACGAATGATTGAATAATATTAATATAATTATGAGAGTGGGTCGTACTTCAAAATATGGTATCAAATCGAACTTGAACCGAAATTTTTATTGTCGAATCAAACTGGAACCGAACTATTTAATTGTACGTCGTACCGAACACGAACCGAACAATTCAGTGTGATGTCGAACTCGAACAAAACTTTTTAACCGTACCTACTTGAACTGAACATTTCGTTCAACATCAAACCACACCTGTACCATATATTATTTATTATATTTAATTATCAAAATGAACCTATATTAAAATTTTATTTTAAATTAAATGTCAAATCAAACTTTTTAGTCTCCCGTCAAACAAAATAAAAAACGACTATTGAGTAACGAGTAGGACGATTAATTTTAGAATTTTGAACTTTTTCTTTGAGTTTGGTTTGGTATTTATAAAGCTTGGTTCGATTTTTGAACTCGAACCGAACACCTAAAGTTCAGTTCGATTTTTCATACATATTTTATACGTTTACTGTACATAGAAAATTAGTAATGATTTTATATGTACATTTTGTATTTGAGTAAAAGTTGAATTAAAAATGTGTGGAGGTAGGTAAATAATTATTTATAATTGACTTTTTAATTTAGGGATCTATGCTGCTGATAAAATTCAAGCCCCTCCCCCAAAAAAAAAATTAATCCAAGTTGCACCTGTAACTGTTCAAAAAATCTGCTGAAATACATCTTAGCGGCATGTAGTCAGGTGCATTTCGTGTCAGCACTAGGCGTAGTGGCTTACTATAGTAATTTACTTCCTTTACTTTGGTGGTCGTTTGGGAGTGCCGTTTATTTGTCTATGAACGTTTGTCTAGTGCAATTCGTATTATTATAAAATTCATTATACGCAAATGCCGCCGTAACATTTTCAATACTCTCGCGTACCTACCTATCTATAAGGCTATGAACTACTGATTATAATTTAAGATACTGCTTGGGTACCTAAATTTATCTCCCAATATATAGATCGTAGAAACTGTATTATAACAAAGCTTGATTTGTATTTATTAAATTATTACTTATTATTACTAATTATTATTTATTCAAATACAATATTTATAGTAAAATCTAATAAATGGTAAATAAAATAAATATAGCGAAATTAAATTAATATTAATTTTCAGTGTTTTATCTTTTACGTTCAACTGTTAATGTTATATTAAAATAAGACAATAAGTAATTACAAATATTTTTTTAAATAATAATATGTTATTAGTAGCTATACATAAACCTACTATATTATAATATACTTGTAATGATAATAATAATGATCTAAAATCATTATTTATCAATCTGTATTTTTAGAGGTCGGGTACATTCACTGCCATAAAATAACTAATTTAAAATGTATAGTTGTATAGTAGGTATAATGTTAACAAATTGTAACGTAAAAAACAAGTGAAAAATCAGTATTTTTAATATGTGAATTATTCGTAGTATTTAAGACAATATATTTAGTTTTAGATAAATTTAGCTGTAAATTATCATTGTCTCACCAGTCTTTTACTACAGACAGTTATTTTATTTATATACTATTCGTAATAATTCATCGACAAGTAAATAAATTATAGAAACGAAACATAAGTTTACTTAAATTCAATATGCTTAGCATTTATTCATGATATCACATCTTTATAGTGCTTAAAGATCTTATATTT
>NC_042493.1:132253734-132256216 GCF_005508785.2 Acyrthosiphon pisum
CGCACTTTTTCATTTATAATTTAATTTTTAAACGTACAATTTTAATGATTTTTACAAAAGCGCGTTCTACACAATTTTTCTGATGTTTTGGAGCTTACTAGGGTTAATTGATGTATTAGAAAATTGGTTATTTCGTATAACAAATTTACCTGAATTTTACAGTCTAAATAGGCAACTCCTGATTCGATATACTATATATACACACACCACTGTGCAGTTATTTGTTTTACTTTGCTCGGGCCACGACCGTGGCACTTGATAATAAAAAGGTAACGAGCATTGTAACAAAATATCAGGAGCCTTGTATTAAATTTTTACACTTGTTGGACCAACAGATAAAACTTTATTGATATTCATAGAAGAAAAAAATAAAAAAAATTGAAATATTAAATATTAAATTGTCCGTAAACAGCTCAAAACAAGTTAAAATATTTTGAAAATTGTATCAAGTATAAGAATTAATAAAATAAATATTCAGTGAAATGTTCATGTATCTACAGCTATTCGTTTTTTAATTACATTCACGGTGCTTCAAACTACTGGAAAAATTTTACATTTGACACCCCCCCCAAAGTACCAACTAGATTCACTTTCCTATCTGAAAATGTCATTCTTACATTGCCCAAAATGTTCGGACATTGTGCACACTGCACAGTCCCGGCCATTGCATAACAACGTCCGATTTTCTATTTTGCAGCCCGTAAAAGGTACATGACATTTTTACTGGTTGTTTATATTAACATTTTCTATAAACAAAAAAAAATTCAAAATATTTTGATTTGTTTTGAATTGTACGGATATATTCAGTATTACAATTTTTTTAGTTTTTTTTTCTATAAATTTCAATAAAATATTATTTGTTGGGTAAAAAAGCTTGAATAAATAATACAAGCTCCTTCAATATATTGTTACAATAGCAGTTTAAAAATATTGAAAATACATAGTTCCAATTTTTTTTAAAGCTTTTAAGATTAATTGCCTAAATATGTCAAATTTAAAATTGTACGCCCCTGCCTGTACCTATACTATAATAATAATAAATAACAATAAAAGGTCGCGAAGATCAGCGTGAACTGACAATAGTCAATAATACAAAATACAATCTGGCGATTAGCGCACATCAACAATAATAAGAGCATAAACGGCGAATTGTGCACAATGGCAGTATATAACGAAATATAACAATATGTAGCGATTTGCGCTCACAAAATAAACAATATATTATGTGTGTGTGTGTGTGTGTGTGTGTGTGTGTTAGGTGGTCGGTGAGTGAAACGCTATATTGTCGCGGCGGCGATAATACTAGTCCAAATTCATTTTTATAAATCTATGTATACCAAAAAAAATATATTGCTTTGGCATGATGATTGGAAGATGTATATTGTTATTAAAATATATTGAAAAACGGATTGGTAACAATAATAATTATTGTAAGAAGTATTAATTTTTTAGAAAGAAAAACATTATAATATGACTTTTATCACCCAGTAAATCATTTTTAATCTTAAATAACTTTTACCTTTGAATCAATACCACCTTACCGTAGAATAGTCCGAATAAGTTCCTGATAACTGATATAAATAGGTAAAAGCTTGAAAATTATCTTAAAGTTTCAAGTGCCCGAGAATAATATATTATTTTTTTTACAACAAAATAACTAAAAGCATTCAATTTTGTTTGAATATTTAATTTCTTTATAAAAATTTGTTTCTGATCATGCCCAAGTGCTTTCTATTACTTACTTAATTTTTTTTTTTTTATTGAATTGTGTGCATTAGGTAAATATTTTTAATTTCAAATTTCTAACAAATATATTGATTTTTAACTGAACTTGTAATTCTACGGTTTTAGTAATTTTAAGAACACGAAACAAATATAAATCATTGAACAATTATTTTTTTATGGATTTTCTTTCCGTTCATAATTTATATTATATAATCATAATATAATATGAGTTTACTTTTTAAATCAAAACCTACTCGTTAAATACAACAGATTTATGTGATAAAAACATACATAAATATTAAACAACATAATAATAATTATTATTCTTATTATAATTATAAATAATAATTCAGAATACTATTTCTGAATGATGGTCGTTAAATATTATAAAATTATTATAATTAAATCAAATGGGTGGTCGACAAATTGTACCAACACGTTGACTGGGATCTTAAAATAAAGAAAAAAAAAGGTGGCTAAGTGGATGTCGCTCTGCTGTACAGTAGGTTACAAGTGGGTCACTGTAATGGATGGTGTTAAATTTGAATTCAATGATATAATATCATTGTATTAGAAAAACGATTCTGATCGGAGATGGTATGTCAGTCTAGGTATAAGACATATTATCTACTTGTCTATGGTATTAAAAAAAAAATTGACGTATCATAGGTACCTATAATAAATTCCAAATTAATCATATCATAATATCTATTAGGTACTTATAAGTTATAACGCGTTATACATCAACAAAAACCGT
>NC_042493.1:132256266-132262629 GCF_005508785.2 Acyrthosiphon pisum
AAACAAAAAATCATGATGAATATGAGAAAAACATAACCTCATACAATGCCGACATGTGGCTTTTGAACTTTGAACACTTGGCCTTTTTTCATTAAAAGTGGAGCACCGTGCTGTTCAAGTGTCAACAGAGAAGAGAGCAAAGATACAATTACAAAATGACAATATAACGAATTTGATAACATAACTTGGAGTTCTTGCCTCTGGTGAGCAAAACACAACACACCAGATAACAAGAACACATGAAAGATGATAGCAGCGATACTATCGTCACTAACATCCACACACACACACCGAGCCCTGTTTGCGGCGCAAACAAGTATACTTTAGAAGTTTCAAGTACCCACGAATAATATTATACAATCACAACAAAATAACTAAAATAGTTATTCTAGATTAAATAATATGTAATTTCGTCCAAATTTGAACTTAAAATAGCTATAAATAAACTGTGCCTATGTATTTTTTAGATTTTTTGGTAACAGAATTAACTACTTACGTGGAACCTTGTTTTAAATTTTCAATCCTTAGATATAAAAGTTGAACATTTTATAAATTTTTATCTACAAAATAATTATTCAATTTTAAATTTGATCAATTTTGTCAAAATTTCAACTTCAAATGCTTATAAAAAAAATTGTGCCTATGTATTTTTGATATTTTTCAACTGCTATTGTAACAATATATCAGGAACCAGAAAAACGATTCTGAGCGAAATCGGTCAGTCAGTCTATGATATTACTAAATATATTAAATGTATTAAATATCAAATTTTGATGATATTATTGTGAATATAGTAATTTATATATAAGCTATTTTCGTGGGACCTTTTTTTAAATTTTTAATCCTTAGCTATAAAAGTTGAACATTTTATAAATGTTTAACTAAAAATAATAATTGAATTTTAAATTTGATATATTTTGTCGAAATTCGAACTTGAAATGCTTATAAAAAAATTGTGCCTATGTATTTTCAATGTTTTTCAATTGCTACTGTAACAATATATCAGGAGCCTTGCATTACATTTTCACACTTTTTTATCCGACAGATAAATTTTTATTGATATTTATAGAAAAAATTGAAAACTGACAATGTCCGTAAACAGGTCAAAAGGAGTCAAAATATTTTCAAAATTTTATGGTGTATAGAAAATGAAAATATAAACATTCAGTGGAATTTTCAAATATCTAAAATGTATCAAATATCTTCAAATATCTGTAAAAATATAAATTTCAAATGCTCATAAAAATTTAATTCGACTTGCTTGTAGACATTTTTTTTTTTGAAAAAGGTAGACAATATCATGAGGAATCTTGTATTACATTTTCAAATCTTAAATTTAAAAAGAAAAATGTTTACGAATTCTTAACTCAAAATAATTTCGCGATCTGCCTTTGAAACAATATACTAGGAGCCTTGTATTAAATTTTCAAGTATTTTTACTCAACAAATAAAGTTTTATTGATATTCGTAGAAAAAAAAACTTTTAAAATTGGAAACTTAAAATGTCCTTATATAGTTCAAAACAAATCAAAATTTTTTGAAAATTTATCATGTATAGAAAATGGAAATATAAACAACCAGTGAAAATTTCATGTATCTACGGTCGTTTGTTTTAAAGTTACACCAAAAACCAAAATCAATTTTCTCGAAAACAGATTTTGCGTAAAAATTCCCGTTTTTCCTTAATTTTTCTTTTGTTTTTCACGGCGATTTTGAAAACTTCTGGAAAAATTTTACTTTTGACTCCCCAAAGTACCAACTAGATTCACTTTCCTAAAATGTTTCCCACTTGCAAAATCAATACATTCATCGTCCCACTCAAAAGCTAAAACAAGTATAATATTGTGTTTTACACTTTTCTACATAAAAGTATACTATTTCATACATACTAAACCCTGTTTATTTAATTTTTAGTCAATTTATTTCGTACAATTATAGCTTTTATAAAACATTAAATCTATAATTTAAATTTAATAGAAAATTAAAAATCATCATACATTATAAAAAAATATTTACATAACACTTATAAAAAGAGAAAAAAAATTATGCGTGCTAACAAGTTTAAAAATGAGGTGGCCTAATAATGGTTACTACACTTGTAGATTGTCGTGCTACATTCATTCGCGCGTCTAGCATGTTCCAGGTATCGGAAATGGGGTTGTAAAATTCTACAGAATCATAATGAGTATCTCCGTCCAGTCCTCCGATGACATACAATAAACCATCTAATGCAACTACACCTAGATTTAAAAAATGATATAATTCAAAAAATTTAAATTTGTGAGATAATTTAGAATTATTCTACGAAAAGTTACCTGGACTTTGTCTAGGGAAATTCATGTCTGCAATGGAAGTCCAAGCTCCTGTACTTGGTCTGTATGCTTCTACACTTTTCAGACTTTCTCTTTCATCATAACCACCTATAGCATATAGCACACCATCCAAAACGCCTACACCCAAACCAGATCGACATTTACACATTTCTGCGAGTGGGGTCCATGTATCAAGATTGGGATGATAACATTCAACAGAGTTTAACGTATCTCCTAATAAATGATTAATTCCACCATAACCTCCTATCTACAAAATTTAATTAGAACAATTAGCAGAATAAAAATCTCATGCCACGAAAAAAAAACCTTGGATTACAATATAATTTAAATGCATTTTTCAATAAGTGATTGAATTAATATTTATGAAACGTTGAATAATTACAACATATTTTTTTTAATTACAAACCTATATTTATTATTTATATCAAATTAAATATTGTATAAGTACAACAATTTTCTATAAAACAATTAGGCTATATTTATTATTGTTAGAATATACACTGAATAATATTTAATTTACTTTAGATCGACGTTTACACATTTCTGCGACTGGGGTCCATGTATCAGACTGGGATGATAACATTCAACAAAGTTTAATCCCTCTCCTGAATCATCCCAACCTCCTACCTACATAATTTAATTAAATCAAAAAGCGGAACAAAAATTACCATATTTTTTCAATTACAAACCTATACTTACTTACTATTCATACATAATTAATAAATCAAATATAATATTTTGTTTAAGTTTAGTAATTATTGGAGTTGACAAATCGAGCTTGATGAAGTAATACAGAAACATTATTTAATGAAAATTAATATCTTGAGCTATATTTAATATTGAAGTTAACATTGAAATTAATTTAATTTACTTTTATATATACTAGATTATTATTTTCAAACATTAACAATATTAATAACTAATAAGTACCTAATGTCGGTAACATTAATCAGCTTTTTATTTTTTATGTTACATAATAAAAATGAAAACTAGTTTGGTTATTCCCTATATTACCTATCAGAGTTTTTATGCGTAACTCAATTAAATGATTTAACTGTGTATACCTATAAACAAATATTTATGATACCATTATATTTTTATCTTGTTAATTTATCAAAATATTTTATTTTGTGGATGTATTCCGTGATTATTATCGGGGGAATTGTTATATTCCGATTACAATATTATTACAAATGTATTATATATTTAAAATCATAAAATAAAATATTAGCTTACCGCATATAAAAGATTATTCAAAACTCCGACCACTAAATCAAATCTTGTAGTAGACATACTAGATATCATACGCCATTTTTTAGTAGTACAGTCAAATTTTTCTGCACTATTTAATTGATTAGTACCATCATGTCCGCCAACCTTGAATTTATTATATAATTTATATGTGCCCATCTTAATAATATAACTAAATAAATAAATAAATGTAAATTATATTAAAATATAACTTACTGCATAAAGATTATTATTTATTACGCCAACTCCTAATGCATGTCTTTTAACCAACATGGCAACAGTTGGTTTCCAACAAGGAGATTCTGAAAATAAATCTAGCACAACAACAGACCGATGAGACTTGCCCGAATTATAACCACCCATAAAAAACACAAAATGATCGTATAAAACAGCTAAACCAGCTTCATAACGAGGGTTTGTCATTTCTGGTCCAAAATTCCATCCGTTGGTTTTTGGGTCATACCATTCTGTTCTATATGCTGAACTAGATCTATACCCCGATCCACCAACCACAAAAATAACCTGTAAAAATTAAATCGATAAAATATTTGAAAGAAAAATAAATTAAAATGAAATCATACTTTATCTCCAAGTCTAGGCTTATACCGGATGCATTCTGGAATAGTTATAACTCGATCTGGCTGATTACTCTTAAGAATATGAAATTGTAAAGCCTCATATATAAACTTTTTACCTTTAAAAATTATAAAAACATAAAATATAAATTCATTCACAATAGAAGCATATTTACAGAAAAACTTACATTCCGGGCAATTATTAAGAAGAGGTTCTTTAACTACTTTTAAATTTATGTAGTTTTTTGATGCTAAAGGTAAACGTACATGTTCCATTAATTTAGGTAAATTACATTTTCTAGAATCCAAATCATATTTTAGCCAACGAATAACACATTCAACTACCTACAAAAATAAATAAGGCTTTACTTAGAAGACAGTTAAAAATATTTGTGGAGTTATATAACTTATAGCTACATCATTTCCCAGCATAAAATTTGTTTCAATAACATACAAAATACATTTTATTTTGTTATTTGGTCATTTTATATTTGGACATTAATACTAATATTGGTAAATTTATATTTTTTTTTAGTATTACCAATTGAGAAATCCATACATTTATTATTTTTTATCATTAAGTACCTATGCTATAGAAATTTGTGAAAAATCCAATTTTTTATTATTTTTAATATATACATATGTTGGTAACTGCAGCGACGGATGTCATAAATTTAAATTCTAATTTTTATTGATACACAATGATAGGCAGTAGGCACTATACCAAGTTCTGAAGCCAATAATTTTAATTGCATTTATGATTTCACCGATTATGTGTGATTTAGAATCTATGTATTTATTTTTTGTAAATAAATCTGAAAAAATTATAGATTTGAGTATTAAATTATTAACATTTAACATTATATTAATTTAACGTTATCTACCGACACAAAAAGCACTTGAAACAAACTTTTCAAATTTTGTTAATAAATAAAACCAGTTTTCAAATTTTAATTTTAATAAAAAATATGGTTGCTTACCTACTTACTAGTTATCAGGGATAAATAATTGTAATAATTAATTTAAATTCAATAGATTATTATTGTAATAACTTTATGAGTTTTATGAACGATTTCAATGTATTTAGGTCATTATAATATATAATTTTTTAGGTCTTCTTAGAACCATAAATATACTTTTTAGAGGAACTAATTATAAAATAAAATAGATTATACACGAATATATAACGTAATTTTCCATTCCATTATACAAAAATATAACAATAATTAATTTTGGTTTGCTCACTTTTTCTTCAGATGGAACTGAAAGTTCATCACTGGATATAAACTTAACTACTTCTTCTGATGATAAGGATAGGAAGTCATCACCCTTAACAACTTCTCTAAAAATCAAAATATAACAATAATATGTTATACTATTTCCTTAAGAGGACGCTACCCATACATTTGTTGTCGCCGTCTACGCACGACAGAGCAAATTGTCGTTCACTAGTTTGAATAGTGTGCTGTTAGTTTTGATACTAGAGTTAAGTGACTATTATAAAACTTTTAAGTAAGAACATTATCTGTGCTTAAGCGTTGCTGATTTTTCGAAATTTTAATTTTCAAGTAAGATATGGAAATGTAAAATATCAAAAAATATAAATGCTCATATTATCTCGCATGAAAATTAAATATCAAATAAATTCCAACGCTAAGCACAAATAATGTTATTATCTAAAAAATTGATAATAGGTCAAATCACTCTAATATTAAAACCTACAGCACTCTATTGAAACTAGTGAACGAACATTTGGTATCGAATGCTATGTCATACGTGTGTAAGACGGAGACAACAAATGCATGAGTAGCATCCTCTTAAAGTATCATTACCTATCATAAATAATATTTCTTACGAAAAGTTTTGTTGAATGTACAATTCTGAACTTGTTAATAATTTCGTACAGTTGTGAAGATTAGCAAACGTTTTTATTCCAAGGCAATTTGTAGGGTGCAGTTCTTTCTGTAAAAATTCACAGCATGCCTCATTTACATCGTTTATCAACAAAATATTAGCTGATGATAACAAAGCCTTGAGAAATAAATAATAAAAAGTTTAATTAATTTTTCTGTCTAAAAACGAAATCAAAGTTTGTCTATTATTACCTGTACATTTTTTCCGGTGACCTTTATTTTTCCGGAATAAATAAAGTCTACTAAGAGTTTTAAGGCGGTGGAATCTAAGTCTCTTATAACAACAAGATC
>NC_042493.1:132262729-132263063 GCF_005508785.2 Acyrthosiphon pisum
ACTGACAATGTCCGTAAACAGCTCAAAAAGAGTCAAATAATTTTCAAAATTTTATCGTGTATAGAAAATGGTAATATAAACAATCAGTGAAATTTTTAAGTATCTACAGTCATTCGTTTTTTAATTACAATAAAATAAGAAAATCGTCACATGAGAAATCGAGCGAATATCAAATGTTGTAAAAATATGAATTTCAAACGCTCATAAAAATTTAATCCGACTTTCTTATTGATTTTTTTTTTTTGATAAAGGTAGATAATCTTATAAGGAATCTTGTATTACATTTATAAAGAGCTTAGATTTAAAAAGAAAAATTTTTACGAATTATTAACTC
>NC_042493.1:132263314-132265253 GCF_005508785.2 Acyrthosiphon pisum
GCACCAACGATATTCACTTTCCAATCGAACAAGATACTGAAGTGGAAAATCGAAGCATTATTTCTACTACTTATCGTGTACACAGACACAAAAAAAATGAAAAAATAAAAAAATAAAAAAACACACATCATTGTAAAATCAATACATTCATCGTTCCACTCAGAATCTAAAATGATCATATAATATACCTAATATAACACAATTTATTCCTCCTGTTTGACTTGTTAATAATGTTTCAAAGATATTTAAAGTGAATACAAATGAAACAATAGTTTTTTTTAATTATAAGTACCTACTTACATAAAATATAATTATTTAGTGAATTGAAGTCATCGATTTTTCAATCCAAGGATATACTTTGTACCATAAACTTTAAAAACTACGTTGTTTGTCACAGATTTGACGACATGGAAAATTAATAACCGGATGAATAGGTTGTACATCACTATTTAAGCTAATATATCAAGCACTTTTAAGCTAGAAGAAGAAGTTGATGACTCGTTAGAAGTCGAGGTAACATTTAATTTAAAAATGTTCAATTGAGGTTGATCTGTTGTACTATCATCATCGTTCAATGTCCTTGTGGATTTCGGAATAGGTTTATAAAACTGGCTGTTCATTTTATTTTAATTTAATTAGTAGGTAGTCAAATTTTAAGCAGTTTTATAAAAGAAAAATGTATTTAGGTTATTCTAAATAGTGTACACAGACAAAACGATTACCTCGATCGGCTCTGTCACTCACTATACGTTTACACAGTACACAGCGACACACCGTAATAAATTATTAATAGGCACCAAAAATAACATTTATAATTTATATTCATTATCTCATATGAAAATCGTCAAAGTCAGTGACGAACGTTTAATTAATAACAATCATTTCGGGAATATTGTCTATTATTTACAATTTTTAGTCGTCGTCCGATAAACAGTAGCAACTGTGGCCACAATTATTCACGCTTGATATTAAAGTGTGTAATAAATAAATAATCTTTGTTCCAAATTGATTTCATTTCGTATCATTTCGTAATAAACACAGGGCAGGTCCGGGCCTACCAGGCCTACCCGCTGGGCACGCCACTGCCACCGCTCGGGTATTTGTGCGAAGTGACTACTGTCTGGTTAGTCTGTTGCTAGCTCACACGATTGTGGCCCCGTCCGCTTTTCACGTTGCCGACAGATCGTTTGGTCGGAGGTTTGGAGCAGGTTGCCTTACGTCGTTCCGCTGTGGCTGATTCTATTTCGGCCTTTGTGGTATAAGCGCAAATAGCATTTGAGATTTGGGGGGGGGGGGGCTAAAGCCTTGCATTGATAATATTGAATAAGCTTAAAACAAAACGTAGGAAATGTTTGGGGAGCTATGGACATTTTTAAGGGAGCGGGGGCTTAGTACCTACCCATGCGGTGGTGGTATAGCGCCGATCTTTGCGCAACGAAACTCCGGAACGTCGTCGTACATTACGCAATCGAGTCATCACTTTTTCGCCAGATAAGATTTTTAATTGAATAATAATATTATTAGTGTTTTTTTTACGTGATTACTACCGTCACTGCCTGATGTGACCTATATGCAGTGCCGGATTTAGAACAGGTGCTGCCCTAGGCCTTTTTAAATACGCCACCCTTTCCCCAAGAAAAAAATTGTAGTGTTTATTACTCATAAATTTATTTCATTATAAACAAATTAGTTCAGTAGTGATTATAAATAAAACAAGTAATTATAAATTCTAATAAACAATAATACCTTTTTTTTTAATTTCTTACAAAATTTGCCACCCTCACGGGCCTTGGAGTCAATCCAGCCCTGCCTATATGCAGCGGTCTGCGCGCTGTTTAGGCAATAAGCCCTTCATTTTTTTTTTATGTCATGTTTCATTAGGTATGATTAGGGTTGTAAATTTTAAAATAATTTATAAAAAGGTGGGTAAGTGAATTTC
>NC_042493.1:132266262-132268294 GCF_005508785.2 Acyrthosiphon pisum
TCATTTTTTGAACTTTAAATGCATAAAAAAAAAAACTGTGACTAACGATTTTTAATATTTTTCATCTGCCTTTGAGACAATATACTAGGAGCCTTCTATTAAATTTTCAAGCTTTTTTATCCAACAAATAAAATTTTATTGATATTTTTAGAAAAAAAACTAAAAAAAAATGGAAAATAAAAATGTCCGTAAAGAGCTCAAAATACATCAAAATATTTTGAAAATGTTATGGTGTATAGAAGATGCTAAGATAAACATTCAGTCAAAATTTCATTTATCAACGGTAATTTTTTTTAAAGTTACACCAAAAACCAAATTCAATTTTGTGAAAAATCGATTTTGCGTAAAAATTCCCGTTTTTCCTTAATTTTTCTTTTGTTTTTCCCGGCGCTTTTGAAAACCACTGGGGATTTTAAATTTTGACCTCCCCAATGCACCAACGATATTCACTTTCTGATCGAACAAGATACTGAAGTTGAAAATCGTAGCATTATTTCGACTACTTATCGTGTACACAGACACAAAAAAAATAAAAAAACACACATCATTGTAAAATCAATACATTCATCGTTCCACTCAGAATCTAAAATAAATAATAAAAATAATATAAATATAATATAATATATTATAATAATAAAAATAAATTTCAAAATTGAAAATTTCCTTCTTCTTGAAATATTTCAATGAAATTATGAAAAATATTCATAATATTTTTTCTAGAATAAGTTGAAGTTACAAAAAAAAAAAAGCTTAGTCTCCTCAAAATCACTCAAAGCCCCCTTAAAAAATAATAATATAATATAATAAAAAAAAAAATTTTAAACCCCTAAATATTTTTTCTATTTGTGCCACTGAGCAGTGACACTGCTATGTGTCATAAAATAGCTACTCACAATAACAATGAAATACGAATAATAATAACTAATAATTAGGAACAACACAAAATATTGTTTGATGCGTAAGTACTGTGTGCCTACTGTCTGGGTAGAATGTAGATATAAATTACAATTTAGTATGATAAATAACCAATAAAATATAAAAAGAAATGTGAAGGTATAAAATTATACACAACATATTATATAAGGGTTTAATTTGAATAACACACATTTAAATTTTGTACTGCACACTTCAGTTTTCGTAATACACGTTTAATCTTCCTGCCATCTAGTTGTTTTTGACTTAAGCCATTTATACCATACGCCAAAGAATATATTATATTATCAGTATATTATGATAAGATATTTTATATTAATAATATATTGAATTATTTTAAATATTTATTATTATTATTTATTAGTTTATTACTAGGATTTAATTAGGATACACAGGATTTTAATATGCAATACACAAATTAACAAATTATATTTATTAGTATTTTTATTATAAGTACTAAATTGATAGATCTTTTGCCGTCAAATGAATTGCTCATTAGGACGATGTCCAGGGTGTACTACGTGGAAGCGATCTATCATTACACCATAGACTTAAAAAATTATAATTAAAAAATAAAAACAAAAATGTAAAAATATAATATAGGTACCTACCTAAGTACAATAAAATAAATTTTTAGTCATAATTATTTGTTCTAATAATAATAATAATATCATATTTTATATAAAATAAAATTTTAACCTAACCAAAAAATGTACCTAGATGAGCGAAAAAAATGTATTTTTAAAATAAATATTATTAATTAGGTATGATTTATGAACAAAATAGGTATAAATTTGACTTGTGAATTTAACCGGTTCCTGCTATTATTCTGAACAATCAATAAAATCATAAGTTAAAATAATTTAATGAATAATAAATTATCATATTTTATTTTCGCCTGTACCTACACATATTATTGCATTGCACAATTTGATGATTCTTAAGATTTTCAAACAGGAAGCTGCGACAGCGGTCAAATAAAATGTTTTTATATGAAGAAAACCTATGTTCAAGAAGTAACAGGGGCATATTTGAAATGAACTACTAAATCTTCTATTGTATACCTAAGTAGTTTTGAGTTTGTTTGATATTTAATCTT
>NC_042493.1:132268344-132275495 GCF_005508785.2 Acyrthosiphon pisum
CAAAATGCAAAATAAAAATTACAGATTCTAAATTGCTATATCATGAAACAAATTTAGTTTTTGGTCTAAACTGTATAGTACTTAAAGAAAAAAAATGCGAAAGTCACCAAAATCCTAGCTTTCTGATAATATATATTACATATAAATAAATAAATATTATAATATTATATTTGATAAGTGATAACCTGGTGCATAAAATACTTAGATAGTTGGATCTTATACCATGGATGGAGCCACAGCATATTAAATCAATACAAAAAAAACTTTGCCGATATCAGCGACAAGTCGCTGAATAATTAGTTGTTGATATGCGCAATCGCAACGCGACTTCTCGCGTATTTATCCATAAATACCTATTGTACCTATGGAAAATTATGCGAGGAATTGCATCTAGGTTGCGCACATCGATCACGTAATTCGGTGATTCGTCACTATATCCGCAACAAAATCATACGCTGTAGCTACATCCAGAGTATATTATGATTAGAGCGCGGATTTTTATGCACTTAAAAGTATCGAAATATGCCATATAATATGCAGTAAAAATCATGAAAATATGCAAAAAATATGCAGTCAAAATCATGAAAATATGTAAAAATATGCAGTCAAAATCATAAAAATATGTAAAAAATGTATTTATTTAAAATGTACAATAAAACTTATAATAATTAATTACTTTAACACTTAAAAAAAAAAATTAGGAAATTTTCTGAACAACTTAATTAATTTTAAAAATTTTATTTACTATTAAAATTAATAATCATATGTATTTCAAGTTTCGGCATATTCACGATTTACAGACAACGATAAACGATGTAACCGAGTTCCGAGTGGTACCTATGTCGATAACCGACTGACACAGCAAGAGCGATTAAGTTTACGTCGTAATCGATTATTTATTTATACTATAATGTTATAAATAAATATATATATATATATATAAATTATTATTTAGTTACTATGAAATTTAGTTTTAATTTGTCTACTTGACAAAATATTATTTTATACATTTTTTTAAATTTTCGCTTCAATATGCAATAAATTTCGAATTTTGCCAAAATATGCAATAACCTTTAAATATGCAGAAATGTGCAAAAAAAATTTCACTATTAGCTTCAAATTATGAAGATTCGTAGTGATAACTGACAACAATCCAAAAATATTAAAAGGAAAAAAATATGCAATTGCATAGAAATCCGCGATCTAATTATGATGTATGGTAAAATAGTGTGCCTCCACATCCGTAATATCCGACACCGGAATTGAGGCATTAGTTATTAGTACGTCTATCCACGATTTAAGATGGTACTATCTTAAATCGTGCGTCTATCTAATAAATCGGTATTATTTATTTATGCATAAGACATTTTCATCTTATCATTTACGACGCTAACTTCATTCAAGTTTATAGATAATGGTTTTATTATCTATAAACATTGAACTTCATTTGGTGCGGAAGCAATTTATCAGATACCTATCGTTTCTCGATTTAATATTCAAAAACTAAAACTCAAACAAAGTTTGGTAATTTGGTATAATAGTTGTATAGGATTATTACAAAGAGTTTTCTCACAACCTATCCTTTAGGAAACCCGGGTCGAGTGCGTAGTCCGCTGAACAACGGCCATGAGTGACACGGGCATATTTGCAGAATTTATCGGCAGAAAGGTGAATAGAGTGAGATGGAGGCCAGATGACCTGATGGCGTCGACAATGTTTGTCACCGGTTCGTGGGACAACGAATATGTGAGATTAATAGATTGCAAATACTATATACGACGTATATAGTATTTGTAGATTGTCATGTAATACGTGAGCGTTTCATTTTTATTTTTACCGTTACAGGACAACGTAATAGAACTGTGGGGACTGACATCGGAAGACGAAAATTCTGCCAAAGATTTCCCTCCAAAACTTTTGGATTGTGTAAAACAAAACGGAAATGTTACACAAATTAGAGTATGCATAATATATTTATTCTATTAATTAGGTATTCACGTTTACTATAGTTAGTATACTACATAGTGAGTAACGTGTAGATTGGTCAAGTTTTTGATAGGATAAAGATGAAATATTCTTATTCCATCAGTCGCTGATGTGTACTCCTCTTATTCGTTTGATATAATGACAACTACAAATTTCATAATCTGTTTATTACTTGTTAATAGATGTTGATAAGTTAGAATTTATTTATTTAATAATAATAAACACCATACAGTTTTTATAAACTATCTAAATAATATTTATTGTTATTTCAAGTTTTTAGATAGCAAATTTGTAGCTGTTAGTACAGATAATGGAGCAGTTAAAGTATATCGCGTCATTGGTGAGAATGAAGACTCTAACATTCATCTTAAAGAAATCATGGCTTGGGACACACTACATTCATTGGGGTAAAATTACAATTTAATTTCACTTCAGTATTTTGACAATAATTTTGGTTCTTTTATACATATTATTTTGAATTATATTGATTAAATAATGAAATTGTATGTAAAGGTTGTCATTTTAAAATAATTATTTAAAAAAATGAATATCTATTAATTAATGGTGTAATTCAATTTATACTTAGGCTAGTAAGACTTAGATTATATAAATTATTATTTACAGTAAAGAACAGAGCTCTTGCAAGGATCTCGCTGTTTGTAACTTTTCTTTAGCAACCATTGGCGATGATTATAAACTTAATATCATATCATTGAACACTAAACAAATTCATCTAGTTCTAGGTAAGTACCTAAAAATATTGTTGTTGGATGTGGATACAAATTGTTATATTATCTTAAAACGCTTTTAAAAATTAAAATTGTTGATAAATATTTACATATTAATTATTATATATATATATGTTTGATTATCTAGAAGTAATAAGTAGCTCACCTTTAACATGCATTTGTTTCTTAACGGATACTGAAGTTCTCTGCTGCAATGCACTGAGTCAAATGGAACTTTGCGATATAAGAGTTGCTAAAAGTAGTATAATGGCCAATATCAATAATTTCAGTCAGGTAATATTAATAATATTTATCATGTTGTACTTGGCACAAAATATTTTATTTATATTTTACACATCTGAATTTCAGACTCAAGTACCAATAACATGTGTTGCTCAACACCCTAGTCAAAAACATTTCATTTTCACCGGTTCTGATGAAGGAGATGTTGGTGTTTGGGACATGAGAACCAATAGCTTATTAACAACTATGAGTAGTGGTTACGCATCATCACTTACCGAAATAGCATTTCACCCTTTAGAACCGGACCATTTATTTACGTGTTCATTCGGAGGAAGATTACTACAATGGAGTTCTAAAAAATCATATATGTGCCATGTTGACCCAGGTATATTGATTTGTATACAAATAATAAAATAAATGGGACAGTAAAATAACTTTTACAATACATACCTAATGTATTATATAATATGATAATTTTTTTGTGCGATTTAAATTGAATAATGCTGACTCAATCGTAATATTTAAAAACAAAGTATTTATTTGTTATAAATTATTTATGTTAAAGTTAAAACAGGTTAACCTATACAGTTTGTTAAAATGTCGAAAATATAGCATAGAAAGTACATAATATCTTCAACATTGTGTACAGCTGCTGTAGTTGTAGTCTAGTGGCATAGAAACAGCTCCTATCAGATAGGCACAAATCTATCTATGTTTATCCTTAATATTCCTCAAGTACAAGATTAGATAGGACAGACTGAGTATCAATCATGCAACAAATAATCTAAGATGATTCTCTATCAATGCATGGATAATATTGTAATAATCCAAAATTCACATATCTATAATTTGGCTATCTAAAAATGTATATGCAAAAGACTTATAGCGTTGATGAATATATAGTTTTGAAATGTTGTTGTAATAAAATTAATTTATATTCTAGGAGATCTGGAATATTCAAATTTTTGGGTGAACATGGACAAGGTAAAAACACGATTGTCGGTAAACGATATAATACAACCGATTTATATGCCAATCAACTCATTGGATATCCAAAAGCAACAACTTATTTGTGGTGCTGACAATGAAGCAGTTTACTTTCAACGTAACCTTAAACTTTAAATTTCATTTTAATTACTATAAATTAAACAACTTTTCATAACAATTTGTAGGTTGTTTTTAAGAATTTTTGATTACTTAAACTGCCTTCTTTAATTATTAAACACTTATAAAAATAATCATCTACTATAAACATTTTTAAATCTATTGAGATTGATGTCTATGTCTATAACATTGAAAGTTATAATTTAAATCAAAGAAATTATATTTTATGTATCTTAAACAATTTGATTTACTTTAATAACCTTGTTAATTATCATCTACTTAACTACTTGAATGTATTATAATAATTATTGAATAACCTAAACTAAATCCTTAAATCATAAATATTGGCGACTATTTACTATATTTTTGAGATGTTATGAAACATTATCATTAATTACTTAACTGTGTAAGCTAAGAAGGTTTGTAGACTTTTAGACTCTTAAGAAGTTTACAATAATTTCAACTAGAACATGGGATTACTAATTTTAAATAAAACCAAGTTTTAGATTATAGTACTATATTTTTTAAATTAATGTAGATCTGGAGAGGAGAGGGACTTATGAATGCTTTTCCCTTTCAAAATATTATTATAAAATCACGAATATGTACAAATAATTTTGTAGGTAAAAATGTATATTACGTGTTCAATTTCTTAGATGAGGCTTGAAAACTTTATACAATGCTTCTTATTGAATAGATGAATAAGTATCGGCATACAGGGGAACTCTTGCGCGTTTTGAATACTAAATACTCGTAAATTAGAAGAAACTCTGGAGGAATGCGCAGTGGTGGACTGAGGGCAGTGGGCCGCTACCCTTGGTTCGGTTTTGGGCCAGTGCCTTGTAAGTGGTATGCTTTTATAGGACAACGGTACATAAACATAATAATGCGACATGATATGATTTTACATATATTTATATGAGACAGAGATGTCATCAAACATTAATAGTTAAATAGTTGCAGTTTCTATAACGTATAACCGTGCGTCGCGATAGTTGGTTAAGGGAACCGCATCAAAGCACCGGAAACCAAAATTAATGTAGGTAGTCATGTGTTAAGTATAATAGGTATAAGTCTCCGTCTTACAAGATATGTAAGACATAGCAAAAACTGTTTTTGTGCGGATAAGAACCGGTATAGCTCTGTGGCTGTAGTCCAAGCTAAGCAACCAAATTTCCACACTTTAATGAGGAAAACAATAATTACTGTGCAACATTGTTCTTATTTTTTTCGATATCATATGATTAAAGAGTCATGACTTATGAGTTTAATACTGTAATGGGTATTTTGGATTCCAATTTCCCAATGATTAGTTTTACTATGAAGTAACTTTAAACTATAAATGTGGGTATCAATTTCATATTAGTATTTACTATTTACTGTACTATAAGTAGGGACATGGACGGTATGTTTTAATATTATGTATTAAGTATTATAATTTTAATACACAATTGAAACATCGTAAGTTAATTAAAAATCATACTTCAAAACAGCGGGGCTTATAATACATTTTTGAACCATGGGCAGCCGGGGCAGTGGAGTTACATATCTCGTCACTGGTACCAAATGCACCGTTTGTACCACAAAGTAGATTAAATTAAATTTAATCTATTCTGTGTTTGTACATTGATATGCTCATAATATGAACTTGTGTATTTCTTATATCTCAAAAAAATTAAGCACTCAAATAGCAAATAATTTCTTTACCACTATTCAAACTATTTTTAATTTTTTTAGTTCTAGTGCTCCTCGATAGGTTATGTTGGCTAGTGAAGCCTGCTTGTAAAATTCAAAACAATGTATTAACAAAAATATACCCAACTCAATGGGAAGCTAGATTTGAATCAATGTCCACTCTTAAACAACAATATATTGATGTACTTAAGACTAGTAAGCATTAATTTAATCAATAAGTTGGATGAATAGAGAGAGCCTCGGTCACTACAGTAAAAAATGGAATAAATTCAATTTGTGTTAATATTATTATCTGTTTGAGAACACATTTTACGGCCACTTTACCGTATTTCAAAAATGTTTAAAACACAAAACAACAAAAAATATGGATCTACAAAATGCACGGGATAGATTAAAATAATATGTTTATTATTTATAATATTGTTTATTATTTAATAAATTAATTGAGGAACAACTATAATAATTACAGTAATTAAAGCCAAGTCATTATGTTTGAGATGGGACTTACCTATTGGCTCTTAAATATACTGAACCTCGTCAGATTTATGCAAAAAAATATTTTGATGATGTTGATGGAGGTAGAAGATTAACTATAATAATAGAAAATTGCGAATTTAAAGTTTCTTTTTTTTGTAGATACTATTTTAATGCAGTTTAATATTTGTTTTGAAGTATCTTGTTCGATTGGAAAGTGAATATTGTTGGTGCATTGGAGAGGTCAAAATTTAAAATTCCCAGTAATTTTCAAAAGCACCAAGAAAAACAAAAGAAAAATTAAGGAAAAACGGGAATTTTTACGCAAAATCGATTTTTCACAAAATTGAATTTGGTTTTTGGTGTAACTTTAAAACAAATGACCGTAGATACATGAAATTTTCAATGGTTGTTTATATTTCCATTTTATATAAAAGGAAACATTTTCAAAATATTTTGATTTGTTTTGAGCTGTTTACGGACAATTTCAGTTTCCAATTTAATTAGTTTTTTTTTCTATGAATGTCAATAAAACTTTATTTGTTGAGTAAAAATACTTGAAAATTTAATACAAGGCTCCTACTATATTGTTACAATGAGATTTAAAAAATATTAAAAATCCTTAGTCACAGTTTTTTTTTATTAGCATTTAAAGTTAAAAAATTGACAAAATATGTAAAAATCACGAAAATTAGCAAATTATTTTGAGTTAATAATTCGTAAAAATTTTTCTTTTTAGAACTAAGATTTTAAAATGTAATACAAGATTCCTTATAGGATAATCTACCTTTATCAAAAAAAAAATGTCTATAAGAAACTCAAATTAAATTTTTATGAGCGTTTCAAATTCATATTTTTACACATTCGATATTCACTCGATTTCTTACGTAACGATTTTCTTATTTTGTTGTAATTTAAAAA
>NC_042493.1:132275818-132283894 GCF_005508785.2 Acyrthosiphon pisum
TTGACTCTTTTTTGAAGCTGTTTACGGGACATTGTAAGTTTTCAATTTTTTAAGTTTTTTTTTTCTATAAATATCAATAAAGTTTTATCTGTTGGGCCAAAAAGTGTAAAAAATTATTACAAGGCTCTTGATACATTGTTACAATAGCAGTTGAAAAATATTAAAAATACATAGGCACAATTATTTTTTATAAGCATTTGAAGTTGACATTTTGACAAAATGTATTAAATTTAAAATTGAATAATTATTTTATAGTTAAAAATGTATAAAATGTTCAACTTTTATATCTAAGGATTGAAAATTTAAAACAAGATTTCACGTAAATATTTTTCTGTTACCAAAAATTCTAAGAAATACATAAGCACAGTTTATTTTTATAGTCATTTTAAGTTCGAATTTGGACGAAATTACATATTAAAAAACCTGGAATAACTATTTTAGTTATTTTGTTGTGATTGTATAATATTATTTGTGGGTACTTGAAACTTCTAAAGTATACTATTATATATCTATGATAGTACCACGGTTTATTGTTGATGTAAAACGCATTACCTAATGGATATTGTGATATGATTAATTTGGAATTTATTATTGATACCTATTATAGATAAATTTTTTTTAATACTATAGATAAGTATACCTATAATAGGTATGTCTAATACCCAGACTGACAAACCGTCTTCGCTCAGAATCGTTTTTCTTATACAGTGATATTATATCATTGAATTCAAATTTAATACTATCCATTATACAGTGACCTACTTGTAACCTACTGTACAGCAGAGTGACATCCACTTACCCACCTTTTTTGTTGTTGGATATTGTTTATTATTTTTTCAATTTCCACATTAAAATGACTTGTACTGGCTCTAAGTGGTGGAGATGGTCATCAGTTAAGCGTGAATATGGGTTTTTAATTTTTTTCATATGAGAAAAGGCCTGTTCACACACGTAAGCGGATCTAAACATTCAAATATCCTTATCAAACATTCAATCCAAACATCTTTAAACTTATCTACAATATCTGGACAAGTATTACCGGTCATGCTTAGTACACGTTTTTTGACAAATTCTGCGTCTGTAAATGTTTTTCCCTCTTTTGCAAATTAACAAAGCTACACTTACACTGGCAGAAATAATGGCATATTATTAGTATACATATATATATATAACAATAATTACATAATAATTAACAATTTGAGTAGGTTTTGTTATTTACTGAAATTATATTTTAATGTATAAAAAATGATATTTAACCTATTCACTGTTACACTATCCATGCTCTGTAACCTGTCTATGCTACATACAGTTTTTAATATAAATTTTGAGATCCATATTATCTAAGTTTAAAATAATGCTACCTAAGTTTTCCTAAAATTGTACGGTTACTGGCAAATGCTAATATCATAAAATAAAGAAACATAATAGTTCGTCTGTAGCAGCAATATTATGGTTAGTTAAAATTAATTAAATAATGTACACATTTAAAAGTTGATGCGGTTATAATTTTAATCAAAACGTATAATTAGTAATTACCTATACCTACATTAGTTAATATATTTCTGTATTTTAAATTTTTTAGTAAATAGAAACATGGTAATTAAACTGTAAACCTAAATAATGCATCTGATCATTAATTTATATTTTAACAGTAAAAATATAGTCTTTACAGTTATTATAAATACCTACAATTAAAAGAGATTAATGCAAAATATTTATATTGACTTTAACAATTTAATATAACAAGTAATAAATAAATTCTCATTACTGTCACATCTCACATAATTGTATTAGAGTACAATGAAATAAAAAATACACAAGTTATTAGGTAAATTTATTTTTTTATTAAATAAAAAAAATATATTAATTATTAGCCAATACCTATTGGGTTAATTTTTGAAAAAAAATAATACAGGGAAAGGAACACGAATTATCTACTTCTATAATTGGTACACCATTATTTGAAGGTTACAAGTATTTTAGATACTGAAATTATGTTATGTTTTGTGTTAATTATGTTTTTATAGTTCGTATTTATTACAAATTGTAAGTCTTGGGTACATTAATTTTAATAATGTTAAATACATATAAAATAACTTGTTTAATTTACATTCTTTAATTTGATAATTGGAAAATTTTCAATTAAACTTTAGATAAACATAATGCTAAAACATAATTAATAATTGATGGTCACTCAATCACACTTAATGGGTCCTTAATGTTGTTATTTTCAGATGTGGATGGTAATGACTTGGATGCTTCTTTATCACCAGACATTTTTCTCTAATAAAATTACAATCAATAATCAATATAAATAATAAGTCTAAATAAAATTTAAATATAGATAAACATAGAAAAATACTAAAACATTTAAGATATTCTACTAACAACTATGACGTTTAAGCCTTAAAATTAAATTACGTCCAGTTCGGATTTTTAACATTATTTTACTTAATAAGTGTATATGGAAATTAATGTTACAATAATTATACAAGACATCTTAAAGTTCAAGTTAAATAAAGTTTATTCGACTAAATATGGCATCCAATTTATTTCTGTTTTACCGGACTCCCATTTTATTTTGCAAAATGTTTTGATTTAAATTGTACTTTCTGAATAATCCATTCATAACTCTGTTATGTCTTATGATTAATATTGGAGGGAATTCACCTATTATCAAATTTAGAAGTAAGAATATTCAATGGTGAACCTCATAGGGGTTTAATTTTAAAGCAAGTTATGAGTATTTAAAAATTATAAATTGTTTGTGCATTTTAAAATTAAAATTAAATATGCCCGAGTTAAATAGATTATTTAGAACATACAATTTGCTATGTTATGTGTGTGTAAGACAGAGACAACACATAGGGTTGTAGCGCCTTTTTATCTCTTAAGCATGCTCATAACGATAATGAAGTAAGAATTTGGGCAATTTGATGTCAGAGACCCACACGATGTGGTTTTACATAATGAGCTTAGGGATGTTTTTAATTTTAATTTGAAATTAGATATTTATTAATAACATACTTATACCTATATTAAATAATATTTTGTAAATAATAGTGATTATAATTTATATTTTAAAGTTAATTTATTACACAATATAGTATTTTTGTTATCCTTCATATCCTACATTGAGAGTGCTGCACCTATATAAATAATTAAATTTATTAATCAAATATTTTTGAGGTGGGCTTAAGATTGGTAAGATGTTATGAAAGATGCTTTTGAAGAATAAAATTATAGAATGAGAGCAAAATTACGTATAGCTGGGGTATACTTTGAATTCTTTGCTTTTAAACCTCTATTTATAATTTCTCAAACAGAATCATTACAACGGTATTCTACATAAAATAATAAAAAAAGTAATATATTTAAAAACATTACATTAAATAACAGTGGGTTTATAAAGTAAAATTGTAATAAAACAGTAAAAAACTATTAAAGTTACCCCATTTTAAAGTATCAAGTAAAAAGTTAGTCAAACATTACCAACATAATATCATGGGCCTCTTCTTTCAAAAGATTTTTAGATAAAAGATCTCCTAACTTTCTTGTTGAGCATTTGAATTTTAGTTTTTATTTTTGAAGTTTCTGCAACAAGAAAAATTAAATATATATTATATATAAATAACATAATTATTAACTTTATAGTTTACCTTGAAGTTTAGGAGTAGACGAAAGACTTGAATATGTTTGAGTTGACTCATTAATTTTGGAACTCACATTTACTGTTTCAGATGTCGATGGCTGAAGAGAACTCAATAGTTCATTATTTTTTAATGTCAAATGTTTTGTTTTGTATTCAGATCTATTTAACATAAATAATGTATACTTAAAAATAGTATAAAAATAAATCTAAATAAAGGGTAGGTACTTACAGTTGAAAATATGGTCGTATGATTTGCCCTTTTAAATATTTTGTAGGAATCGCATCTGATTTTAAACGATGACCACATTTGTTATAACACGTTACATCGAAATGTGTGGAACATAACGTTCGATTTGGCAAATATTCATCAGCTCGCAACCCACAAGCATTTAACCACACATTTCTTTTCTCTTCATTTTTTGGAAATCTATAAATTTAAATATAATTTTAATGAATTAGTTCCAAGCAGCAATTGATTAACAAAATAAAACGTGTATCAAGTTATTCTACACTAGCAAATATATAAAAATTATTTAGCTATAACATATTTTATACCATAAAATACTAATTGCTACGGTATATTTCTACTTTACGGGACACCTTTTTTTTTTGAAACTTATGTAGTCAAGTACGCTGAAAACGATGGTGAAGTCAGTATTTGGAGTTCGGGCTTAGTTTCAAAGTTATGACACTTCAAAGTTAGTATATAATACATTTAATAACTCATAAATGTCCCGTCGCCAAGCGGGCTGTCGTGGCCCTGTGCTAGTATGATGACTATGCCATGAAAAGTGAACCGAGCTCGAACCCGAGTAAACAGTTTTTTTGCACTTTTCACGTTGTATCAATGGTACACAATAATATTAATAATTGTTATTATTTCATCTTAACCTAAGGTCACCCGAGATGGTTTGCACAGCAAATAGGTGGATATTTTCGATTTTAATGTCCAAGCGAGCGTAGCAAGCAAGTGGCCACGCTAGCAATAAACGTATACTATAAAAACAATATTTTTGAAAAT
The DNA here is from genome assembly GCF_005508785.2 of Acyrthosiphon pisum. Taxonomy (NCBI): domain Eukaryota; kingdom Metazoa; phylum Arthropoda; class Insecta; order Hemiptera; family Aphididae; genus Acyrthosiphon; species Acyrthosiphon pisum. The sequence goes on from NC_042493.1 coordinate 132,280,492, forward strand.
CTAAGTTCACCCGAGGTAGATAAAAAAAGGGTGTTAAATACATATTTTAGAAAAAAATGTTTTCAAAATGTTCTTGAAACCTATAATACAATTGTTAAAATCTTCATTTTCAAAAAAAAAAAAGATACAAAGAATCAACGCGCACATGATGAGCATCGAACGCCGACAGACGGGTCTATGGGCCAAAGATACTACCTGCACTGCGCAACTGTTCTACATACGTTAATTTAAGCATTATAGGTATTTAGGGGTTATTATATAAAGTTAAAACTTCGATTAGATATAACTTCGAAAATAACTTCGTACGCCAAATTCTGATTTCACCAACATTTTTTTACCCAAAAATTAACAAGTCCCCCAAAAAAAAAATTCAAAAAAAAGGGTGTCCCGTAAAGTAGGAAAGTTCCATTGCTACTAATAATAAGTAGCTATCTGGGCCCACAGTAATAAAAGTAAAAACTAAATAATAACACTAAAGTATGCTTACCGATGCAATCTAAGATAAGGTACTCTAATTGGCGACTTCTGACATAAAATACAACATTCGTGCGACTTGCCAAATTTGTTCATTTTCACAGACTTAGTAAAAGCCCTCTATTCAAATACTCAATAGAAAATAGAAATTATAAAATGTATAATGAGTAATTACTATAAGACAACGTCACGACGTTATATCAAAATCGAACACTATAGTAAAATTATGGATAGATTAAGTTATGGTTTTTTGGTTATATTTTGTGTTTAATAATTTCATCAGCAATCAATCATTTATCACAAACAGTTTTGAGCATGCGCAGTGGTCACCGAGTCGGGGCCGAACTGCTATGCTCATTGAACTATAATATAATACTGGAACCAGTATTTAGTATTCCTGTCTATGACTGGAACGCTCACGCCTCACAGGCATAGGTAGATATTATAAGACGTATAAGCCCGGATTAAAGGGGGGGGGACAGAGGAAACGGTTTAAGGGGCCATCTTTATCCCTAAAATATATTTTTTTAGCGCGTCCAATACAGTTTTCAAAAAAAAAAAAAAATGATTTAAGTAGGTAGATATAGCAGGTAAATATGCCCTACCTCAACTCCAATAATATTAATAAGAAAAAAAATAATTATAATAATATAATACAACACCTATACATTTTTAATTCATTTTATTGTATCATTAATCATTATATATATATTTATCGATGTAAATGCCTGAAATTTGTTGTAAATATTTGACATTAATTACCCCTATCAACTGTCTAAATATTAAATATTGTTACTATTTTATCAATAAGTTAGATGAGCTTGTATGTCAGGAATACTTAAAAATTAATAAAAAAAAATTCAGGTAAATTATTATTATAATAATTATAAAATAAAATTATTCTCAATAATGAAAAAATATTATTCCTTACTTATTAAGTTTGACGATTGGTGATTATAAAAATCATTATAATTTTAAACAAAAGGTAGATTTCAATAATTATTCAAATTAATAGTACTAGAATAAATTTGTTTTAATCAGATAAATATTTTGTATTGTTCCAGAAAAGATGATGTTCATGTCAAATGATTTATAAATTAATATTTTGTATTTTTTTTTAATATTTAAATGTAATACTAAGATTCGCCTATTCAAGATGAATATTTGGGTTATTATTATTTATTATTAACTTTTAGGAAGGTACCTACTAAATATTTTATTTGTTTTTTTAAATTTTTATGCTCTAAATAAGGTGTTTTTATGAAACTTATATAAAAATTAAAAACATAATATTTCCAAAAAACCATTTTTTTTTCCATGCTTACCCATCTGTTATTTTTATAAAAAACTATAATCTTCATATGTAATCAAAGAAATCATTGTAAAAATATGTTTAAAAAAAACTGTTTTATCATGAAAAAAAATATATATACATATTTTAATTTTGAAATTTAGCACTTTTCTGATCAAGAACCAGATAACTCCATGTTATGTTCAACTTTGAAAAATATTTTCGGTTACAAAATTTAAAACTAGAATTTTGATATTTAGATATAATTATTTATTGTTATGTCCTCAACTTAAATATACCGACATATTAATCCTATCTTCAATGCAAAATTAAGGAAAGTGTTATATCTTCATCCTGAACATTTTTCCAAAATGGAGTTATCTGGTTGTTGCACCGGACCCTTCAATTTTATATCACGAAAAAATACTATAAATAATGAACTATGTTTGTGGTTTGCCAACAATTTTTTTTGTTATTTTTTTTTTTGAGCATTTTAGATTACCGATTTAACTATTTAAGTATATTAAAAGGTAGTTATAAGAAAAAATTATTTGGCTCTTGTAAATTAGGTATTTCAGTTAAAAGTATCAATAAAAAAAATTTAGTGGTTACCATTTAAAAAAATAAAGTCAATTTTATTAATGGTAAAACAGCGTGTTTAAAAATTTTGAAAATGTTATATAAAGATTGCCTGTTAAAAATAAAGAAACGTATTTTTTTGTCTTAACGAAATTCCATAATAATATCATCGATCCATAATATTGTTAAAAAAAAACCCGTGTACAATGACATAAGATACCTGATACAGTCTGTATATTTTTTGTACAGTAAAAAATGATACAATAATATAAAGTCGTTAGTATGATACAATTATTTTGAAGTCAAACTTGAAATGGAGCCCACTAAGTGTATGGTGTATAATTGGTGTCCTGGAGCCCAATTGATCCTTAATCCGGGCTTGGACATCCGGCGTGTGCAGAGCGTGTGATATGTACCTGCTCTCACACTAGACCTAGACCGCAAGATGACCATGTACATGATACCATGATGGTCATGTTAAAAGTATAGGAGGGTATTATCATAATATAGGGACTGACCCGACGAGAGATGCTGACGGACAACCAGCCTCAAGATTACAGCGGCTCTAGGGGGGGGGGGTAGGACATATGTACAGGACCCGAGCTTGTTAAGGACCCCGGGATTTTTAATTATCATCTTAATACCGTGAAACACATTGACATTTTACATTTACAAATTATAAATCTATAAATGTATTATTCTATACTACACATGTATAATAACTAGCCCTTATAGCTCACAAGACTGAACAATTATACAAATTACCTTTAGGCAATTTACGCCTAAGTATAATACAAATTCATGCGCACACAGATTTTTAATCCAAAGGAAAAGATTGCGACGATTTGCGAACGCGAATGTATTAAATTGTAATAATTTGCCATGTTACGCACTTGTAAGACGGAGACAACCTAAATGGCTAAATGTAAGATGTATATTAGAAATTTGAATTAATTCTATATAATCTATAGGTATTAATCAAAGTATTGATGATAATTACTGCTTATAACATTCCACCATCGATGCAAACAGCTACGACGTTTTTAAGTCCAAACGTAC
>NC_042493.1:132284803-132285719 GCF_005508785.2 Acyrthosiphon pisum
TACATGCATTATTATGGTAATAGACAAGGTGAATATTATAATAATTTGAAATATTTGTATGATGTATTATTGCATATTACGTCTCATTGTTGAAACAAGAAACACTTGCGCCTGGTGGTGAATATTTCCAATGCAAGCGGTAACGACTGAGAAGTACAAAAACGTGTCTTTGGTTTCACTCATAGGAAGCGCTGCACACCGACCGCCTCTTTGAGCTGGCACAAAGTACCGTCTAGGAACGTAACTACGTCCTGAAAAACTCCATAAACATTTCGAATTTACCAAGACTGTCATAGACAACCACGGGACCGATTTCCGGTTAACATAGTTGATGGGTGACTGATGCGGTCGCCGGTAAGCTATGAGTGTGACCGGTTTTGCGGTGGCCGGAGTACAGTATATAAAGGCCCCAAAGGCATACGAACAGCTCATAAGTCCTCGCGTTGAGGTCAACCGTGATCACATAGGCGGTTCCTCCAGGGCGATGCCGGTTCATTGAACATGGAATCGGTTGACCCCTGCGATTATCCCAGTGTGGATAACTCGGGCGCATAATTTTTGATAGCTGGGACTGCGTACACGCCGTCCCCAATTTTCTTAACTTAAATACCGACTTTTTTTAAAAATCTTTGTACTATTATAAACAAATACAGCATGTCTATGAATGCTGCATTTGAACCAGGTAATGAGAAAGAAAATTCAACAACTATTAATAGACAATCAAATGTTATATTAAGTTCTTTAAAATGTTTAAATGCTGATAACCAACGTTCTTCAAGTGATATGTTATGCCATTCTTCACTTTGTTCTTTGAAATATTTTTCGAACATTTTAAATTGATCAAAAAAATTGTTTTCGTCAATACAAATCGTATTACAAGTTGTAGTTAATAATCGTATTGAATTCTTTGCATTAC
>NC_042493.1:132285769-132293462 GCF_005508785.2 Acyrthosiphon pisum
AATAAGTTTTCAACTTCAGTTGTCAAAAATTTTCTCTCTTTATCTTAATTATATTAATAAATTTTCAACAAGCATCATAATTTCTATAGCTGATAAATGTTGGCTCTCAATTTTTTTAATGTAACAAGTAATAGTCTTCAGTTGGCATGATACAAATTTTAACCACAAAAAAGAAGTTTCATTTTCAAAAAAACATTTTAGAACAGTTGGACATGTATTTTGGGACAAAAAATACGATTTTAACCCACTATAAATGCATATAATTCTGTCTATAGCTGGATATAACGAAAGCCACCTAGTTTTGGAATGCGATAACAAATCATTATATTGTACATCTGCAAAATCACAGAACTCTTTTAGACTTTCTACACGAACAGTATATAACAAATTGTACAATATACATCATAGTCGTTATCTGCTTCAACTTTTTTAATAAATTTAAATTCACTTTGAAGAGTTTCGTTAAATTTACATAGGCGTTTTGGGGCCATATCGCACTGTTTTCACGAATTACCGCACGGCAAACACAGTCGTCAACACTACAACACTACAACACTAGACACTATATTAGGTTCGGGTCTAGTGATTACTGATTAGTTCACCACAACTGACAAATTATTAAATAATAAATGGTTGATCCGTTTAGCGATAACTAAAACTATCGTATCTAGTATCTACGGAACGGAAATACGAAGAACGTATTAGACAAAAATTAGCGTCACAGAGTCGGGAAAATAATTTAAAAATAGATTTTGTCATTTATTCAACTGACAACTTGTTATTTTATAACTATATCTTGTACATATTTTGTTTATAGTTATCTCAGATCTTACTTGTTACTTTTTTCCATCAAATGTCTAATAAAAGATAAAAGAAATTATTGAAGTCTCATTCCGGGACAATATGCTGTCCCGAAAAACATTATCGGGACACCGGGACGCCATACTCAAAACCGGGACTGTCCCGGCCAAACCGGGACGTATGGTAACCCTATCGTACTTATGACTGTAAAGAAAAATGCATTTAAATATTATATTGATTTTCCACGGAGATAGTAAGGATGATACGGGACTTCTGGGACATACTGTATATATTATATACAGTTGATTTATGCTCAACTTTTTTTTAATTTCCCCTAATAACAACTTATAATGAACGTTCTATTACATTTTTATGATTTTTGACGAACCAAAAAAATTTATATCATCAATAGGTACTTTAAAAAAAAACTAATAAAACTCGTAATTTAAAATCAAAAATAATTACAATATTACGAATAGTGATGTGCAAATTCCCGGGAATTTATTTTTGGAAATTTCCCCGGGGAAATTCCCGGGAATATTCCCAACACCAGGAATTTCCCGGGAATATAATAAGTTTTTAAATATTGATCATAATTTTCAGCTTAAATTAAACTTATGGCTGTAAATGATCCTAATTACAGTTCTTTACTAATATTATTTCAATTTAGATTTTTATTCTTAAAAAAAAGTTACTAAGTAACTATAATTTAATTTTTTAATTAAAATTTGTACAATGATCACAAAACAAATTATCCAACTTTTATTTTTTATATAATAATATGTTAAAAAATAAAAATAAACATACTGAAATACTGAATAACTTTTACTTATACATAATGAACAATATATATTTATATATATTATTAGGTACTTCAATATCATTATTAATACAAATAAAAAGAATCAGTACTCTTAAATCTTAATTAATACTCTTATATAATAGCAATATTATGAACTTACGATAAAAAATAGAAAACAATAAATAAAGTATCCAAACTACTACTTTGTATTTAAATAGGTTTTAAAAATAAACATAACTACTAAATAACTTTTTACTTAACATGTAATGAATAAAATAAAAATAAAAAATAAAAAAAAATTTTTTTTTAAAGAAATTTCTTGAGAGGCTGAGGAATATTCCGGGAATATTCCCTGTTCCCGGAAACATTCTTTGGGGAATATTCCTAGTGGTACATCACTAATTACGAAAATGTTATGGTGTATAGAAATTACAAATATTATAATATAGATTCAGCGAAAATTTCAATTTCATTTGTGTATTTTTTAAACTAATTTTCTAAATATCATTTATATGTATGGAAAAGGTTCGTTTTGGATTAACCAGTCATTTTGAATGGCAGATTTGACCAGGAAATATGAAATAGTACGTTTTAATCTATTCTGACGACGCCAATCGATGTGTCGCTATTTTTTCCATAAGAATCGATACCTAACTCGATTTTGTTAATTTTGGCAATAGTACGTTTTGGATTTCTACCCCTCTTTTATACAATATACCTACTCAATGTAGTATACGAAATGGTGCAAAACGATATACCTCCATGTAAATTGGGTGTTTGATATATTATATTGACTAATTTAAATCAGTGAGTAAGAAAACTATATATATATGGCTATAAGGTTCATATCAATTATCTTTCACGCTGTTAAAACTTTAAATAATAATTTCTTCAAACAACGTTTACTTAATTTTCTAGATTAGATCACTAATGGAGGATTTAATACTTCAACTAAAATACTTATTTTTGGAGTGATTATTTTTAATACTGGAGGGGCTAAGCCCCTTTAAGTCCTCCTCAAATTCCGCCTATTAAGTATATTATTATAATATTATATATATACCTATAATATTAAGTTACAATTTCTAAATACTGTTTGCAATTTACTAGGTAGTATACGTAATAATAGCTATTATTAAAATAGTTTATTTAAATAGTTATTTAAAAGTTATTACAATTTAATATCATTATTAAGGGTAGACGCATGATAAAATAAGTTTGTTTACGAACAGTAGCCGAGTAGCTAGAAGAGGACGTGATATAACCGTATAACAGCTAGTATACTAGTATACGGTGTCTCCGTCTTACAAAATATGTACAACCCAGAAAAAAACTGTTTTGCGCGGTATAGAACCAATTTCTTGGTATTTATAGTAGAATTATCAAAATTTTACAACGCGTAGGGAACAACTTTATCTGTATCGTAGTATTTTTATTTTTTTATAGCGCAAACCAACACTTTTTAATAATTAAATGAAAAAAAAACAAAAAAATCCTAATGTTCTCAAACTTATAACTTTAATTTTATTTATGTTATCCAAATAATAAAAACGTTACGACACACAGAATTATAAGCAAATACTTAAAAGTATGCTCAGAAAGCCACACAAACCTATAGAGCAGGTTATAATGAAGTACAATAAAGGGGCTAATTTAAATTCTACCAGTAATAGCGAAAAAGAACCACATTATCATGGCTCGTTATTAGGGCAACATAATAAGGGACCTTTATTAAATAATATAAGTACTGATTCCTAGTATAGTAGTTTTATATTGGATAATTGTAAAATTAAAAGTAAAATTGATGCAGATTCTCATTTTTATACAAAAAATTATGAAATTGTTGGACGACTATTTAAGGAAAAAGAAGATTTCTATTTAAAACCAATAATTTCATAGTTAACAAAATTATATAAGGTAAAACATTTAAAGCACTGGAATATAAATGAGGCTAAAACAAAAATTATGATAATGTCTTGTAATGATGAACTTGTTGCATTCCCATTACACCCCTCTATTTAGTTTTGTAAATAATGCATTGTAAGCTATTATTATTTATATTTAAATCTATCTACTTACTAGGTTTAGAAAAAATTGTATAAAAATATTTTTAAACAGGAATTAGTTAGAGCAATTTTTTTCTTTTAACTTTAAAAATTTGGTTTTATATTATACTGTTATAAAAACAACTCCTTTGTATTTATTTAATTTATATTTTAGGTATTTATAATTTAATTGATACCAATAATATTTTCACTTCTGACGGTATTATTCAAGTATATTTTTTTAATTTTCAATAATACACTCTAAAAGTTGTATTTGGTTAAGATACCTATTTATAAACAATGTGGTGTGTCAAGTGTAACAAGTTCAAATATTTTGACTTACTTACCTATATTATTAGTTGTAATTTTAACTAAAACAATTTGTTTTACACATTTTTTAACTATATAATATATTTAGTATTATGTGGTCAATCGTTGAGTTTATTGATGAACATTCAATTGAAGTTGTATGCCTGGCCAAAAAAAAAAAACTTTAACTTCAATATTGAAAGAAGAACGATTCCAAATACTTTTCTTTTAAATTAATCAATAACTTTTTGAAATTTATTTACTCATATTTAAATTAAATGCAAAATATTGAACTATTAATATTTTTTCTTAAACTTTTAGTCAAAAATTATTTATTTAAAGATTTTAGAGACTTTACAAGTAGCTAGGGCTAATTTGAAGATTGCTGAACATACTTCAGACTAACTATGAAGAGGAAGTCAGCGCACTATTCGTTTTCTCTCCCTGGCCCACGCACAACATAGACAAAATGCGTTTAAGTAATCTTAGAGTAAAGTCACCTATTAAAAAAAAATATAGAGAATATTTTTGAGGGAATGACATATCGATTTTATATTTTATTATTATTTGACTTTGTATTCCGCTTTCAAAATAAATAAAAAAATGTTGTAAATTTAAATGATGTTTAAATTGATTTGAGACAATATTTAGACAGATCGATATGTCATTCGCTCAAAAGTATTATTATCTATCTTTTTTTTAATAGGTGACAGAGAGAGAAAACGAATAGTGGGCTGATATCCTCTTAAGTTTATTAAGGTTGTATTTGTATATGCATATGTTTTAGATGACTCTGCAGATGATACTTTCAACCAATGACATTCACTGAATATAAAAAGGCGTAGTAATAAAACTTATAGTAATTCAAATAATTTAACATTTTTACTTCTCTATATATAAGTATACGTACAACACGGGTAAAAGTACGTTATAGCATAACATACAAAGAGTACGTTTTGGAAATAGTTCATTCTGATATTATAGTTAATGAATCCTATTATTTTAACATAGGCAATAGTATGTTTTGGCGTAAAGCTGGAAAAAGTACGTTTTAATTTTCTAAATATCATTTACATGTATCGAAAAGGTTTGTATTAAAAAAAAAATAATAACAATATTGCCCGCTATTATGTAAGAATCATAACATCCTTCAACTATGGAAGAAGCACTTAGCAATTAATATAAAATTGACTCAATATACTACTTTTTCAAAACCATCGGTATCAAAATAAAAATTTAAATGAAGAGGACAGCTACATAAATATGTAATTAACTGAAAAAAAAATTACATCCATAAATCCAACACATCAGGTTAGTTAAAATAACTATAATCAATTAATTTTAATTTAAATATAATTATAGGCTAATGGCCTAGACGATGAAGCCTTTATACTCAATAAAAAAAAAATATGATAGAAATATAGATTATCATAATAATTAAATATTAATTAATATTTAATATAGCATAATAAATACAATATTCTTGGATGAAATCTTCCATAATACTTACACCAAGTTACTTAAATAGCAATATCATAAAATATGACGTCATGAAATATACTTGACATAGTCTGACAAACCATCTCTGCTCAGAATCATTGTACATATACAATAACATTGAATTCAAGTTTAACATATCCATTATAGTGACCCATTCAACACCAGAACTTACCTACTTGCACACCTTTTGGTTTAATGTTTGTAAAAATTCATTTTTAAATTATTTTGATTTTGAATTTTCAACAATATATAACAATTCTTTTTAATGACAACAACAGTACTCTATATGATAGATAAAAAAATATAATATATATTTATTATTTATTACCATTGGTATTTGGTGGTTTTAATAAAGAACAAACAATTACTGATATTGATTTAAGATCGTTTATTGTGACAAATTTCACTCACTTTTTAGCAAATAGGCCTGATAACATATCTAGAATATCAATAATTACTTGCACACTCCACGCTCTTCCCAAAAGTTTTTGGCGACTTGATATTGACAAATCACCTACATCAGTAAAATGTGGTGGCAAACCAAATATTGCTTCAATCTCTGTTATAAATAAGCCTGTGTATTGTCCGTCTTGACATACAGGATTTCTAGATTTGCCTGAACAAAATTTAAAAAACAAATGTATACATTTTAAAATATTAATAATATATTACAATAGCAGGTATTTCATAAATCAATAGCATACTATCTTGTAAACAACTTCTTTTTGAAGTGATGGTTCCAACTATTTCTACATTAGCCTGTCTGTCTAAATTCTTTTCTAAATAATCTTCTAGTTTTGGTGCATTAGTAGCATAATTTGTCTTCTGAATATGAGGCAACATTGTTATCCCTGGGAGGCTCGACCAGAAATATCTTTTACGTCGCTGTGGGCTGAAGTGTAATGAATCAAGAACAATTGGTTGACATTCAAAAAATCTGAATAAAAAATAATTTTGTAATTAATTTTGTTTAAATGTATCATGTTCACTTATAGTAATACTATTTACTTTGAAATGGTGTCTTTATTTTTAATTTCCATGCTTGCCACATTTTCATATAACCAATAAAAAGGAGTATTCTCTCTAGCAGCTTTTACACTTAGATAGTTCCATATACGGTAATAATCATAGAATAATATACCTGTTCCTTTTGGATCTACAGTAAACATATTAATGGTATAATGTTGTTTAGTTATAATTATTTAGATGTACTTACAGTTGCACTCAATCATTGAGCACATCAAATGTACATAATGTAATAGTTATAATATTTAAAAGATATTTTAATTATGCATACATAATTACCGAAAAGTCCTTTTTTTCGATAATTGACACCAGATAGGTCGGAGCAAGGTGAACCACCAAAAAGCAGATTTATAGGTGCGATTTGGTCCAGCATTTTTGTGGTTATTTCAGTAACCGAACCCAATTGTTTAATGTTGTCGGAAAAATGATATTTAGTTACCATTAACGCATCTTTATCTATTTCACTTGCATAAATTACTTCAATATCAAACCCTAATTTCAACAATGCATAATACCCTATATATAAAAAAAAACACACGATAAATGAAAACGGACTTATGTTAATTGTAGCGCAATATCTGTTTTTCTTATTTATTTGTAGGTTTTTATTTTATTATTACCTGTGCCAATTCCGTCAAAGAGAGACAGTACTCTTAGTCGTGGTAATTTAGATGGTTTTGGATTTGATGAAGATGTTATTCGTGGTAATTTAGAGGTTTTTGCTCTTGACGAAGATCTTAGCCATGGTAATTCAGATGTTCTTGCTTTTGACGAATAAACTGTTGTACTCTGCAAAAAATAATTATAGAACACAATTATTGTATTGTGTATTGTATGTATTAACTGTACAGGGTGATTCGCCTAGCATTTCAGCCTTTTTTATGCAACTAAAAAATGCTTTAATTCAAAATTTTTTTTTAGAATTTTTAAAAGTACTCAGAGACCATTTTTTTGAATACTATAGAGAATTGTTGCACCAACAAGAGTGACAGAGTGTCTTCTACTTATATAAACTTTGTTTTTTCAAATAACAGCCCACCGTCCTTAATTTAAATCATTGAATCGATTATTTTGTTGAAATGTTAATGCATCTATTTAAAATCTAATCAAAATTCAAACGAGTAGTTTTTGTGTTATTAAAATGTATATTATCATGTACAGTATAAAGTTATAGTATATAATTTATTTTATTTATTTATTAAGTATTAAA
>NC_042493.1:132295209-132296822 GCF_005508785.2 Acyrthosiphon pisum
TTTTTATAAGCATTTAAAGATCAAATTTTGACAAAATTTATCAAATTTTAATTTGAAAAATTATTTTGTAGTTAAAAATTTATAAAATGTTCAATTTTTGTATCTAAGAATTGAAAATTTAAAACAAGATTCCACGTAAGTAATTAATTCTGTTACCAAAAAATCTAAAAAATACATTTACGCAGTTTATTTTTATAGTCATTTTAAGTACAAATTTGGACGAAATTACATATTAAAAACCTAGGATAACTATTTTAGTTATTTTGTTGTGATTGTATAATATTATTCGTGGGTACTTGAAACTTCTAAAGTATACTATTATATATCTATGATTTTACCACGGTTTTTTGTTGATGTATAACGCGTTATAACTTAGAAGTACCTAATAGATATTATGATATGATTAATTTGGAATTTATTATAGGTCAATTTTTTTTTAATACCATATATAAGTATATACATATATGTCTAATACATAGACTGATATACCGTCTCCGCTCAGAATCGTTTTTCTTATACAGTGATATTATATCATTGAATTCAAATTTAATACTGTCCATTATACAGTGACCCACTTCTAACCTACTGTACAGCAGAGCGACATCCACTTACCCACCTTTTTTTTATTTTGATAATACATATTTTGAATTCTTTAGCACATATTTATGTATATATTTTTATTGTATAAATACATACTTTGGTTATATAAATACATATAAATCCGAGCCCTAATGATAATGTGTACAAAATAGGAATATAAAATTAATGATAATAATAATAATAATAGATAGTTATATAGTAAATAGTAGATAGTACTTAAAAATGGATTTAAAAAAATATAAAATAGGTGTATTATTCAATATTTAAATTTTGTATTAACTTATTGTTCTTTGACAATTTTTACAAATTTTAAAATGTTTATGATTTAATATAAATTACTATAGCTTTTAAATCATAATAGTCCCCATATTTTACAAACTTATTATCTTAATCCTATTAATATTAGTAAAAAATAACTCAGAAAATACTCGTTCAAACTTTGATAAATACATCAAAAATATTGAAAAACATTTGTTTGTATGAACACTCCTTAAATGGCACAAAAAGTATCAAGTATTCAAAAAATGGTCATTAAGTTTCTTAAGTTGAATAACTAAAATATTAAAGAAAAAATGAGGTTGGCACTGGGCATGTATTTATTATAATTTAAGATATTTGAACACTATAAATACAAACCTCATTGCCGTCTACTTCCATATCAGAAGATTGATTGTCAGCCATTTGAATTTGCCTTTATTGGTAGGTATCTAAATAACATAAATTGTAGGTTTTTATTTTGATATAAATAATTAAAACACAAAAACATTTAAAGGTTTATATAATATAAGGAATATATCTAAATAATTAAGACATTTTTTTTAATACTGTTTGTGGATAGTTATTTTAAGGGAATTGGTGGCGGTGATTTCCTGTCTTTGTCTAACACACGCGTAACATAAGAATTTAGACATGTTTTTTGTCCAACGTACCGATTGATATAGTGAAGCGATAAAAATTCTGAAAACAGATTTGAATTTTTCGTCAAGTATACTGGTGATCGGTCAGTCTACATT
>NC_042493.1:132297377-132306738 GCF_005508785.2 Acyrthosiphon pisum
AACCATATAAATTATGCAAATTTTTATACTGTTTTCTATAAATTTACGATAATAATCGATTTTAATCTAAGGTATGAATATTATCTAGGACAGCGGTATTCAAACTGTGCGTCACAGCTCCCAGGGGTCGCGCGAGTTGTCAATGGAAGCCGCGTCAAAGCTCCGGAAACCAAAATTAATGTAGGTCAATCCCTAAATTTCCCTAGTTTCGTCTATAGTCCAAATGTCTTCTAGAGTACTAGTACTAGACAATAATGAAACACATTAACGGACTATTTGAAGTCTCATTTCTAGTACTAAAGTCACTGTTATTACCACCGATATTGACTACCTATATTAATATTGTATCCGTATAGTTTTAATTTGTTCATAATAATTTGGGAACCGCAAAAATATTCTGAACACACAAAGAAGCCACGGGATGAAAAAGCTTGATACCTCTGATCTAGGGTGTCAAGTTTATTTTTTTAATAATTCTAAATAATTTTATGAGCAATATAAATATTCTGAAAAATATACAATCACACGCCCACGTAGTTCGCTCTGCATACCTATGTTAAGACAGGGAAATACTTGTTGGCAAGCCTCTAGCTAAAAAGTTAAAGTTAAGTTAAAATGTAAGTGGCTATTTATATATTTAAAAAAAAAAAAATAATAACCTTATAATAACAATTAAGTTAATAAGTTAATTGTAAGTTTCCATATAACTTTTAACTTAAATGGGTTTAAAAAAAAATTAGGGTAACTATTAACTTTAAACTTTTTTCAAACATTTTCTATGACTTAACTTCACCCAATTCAAAATTATCATTAACGTCTAAAAATCCACCAGAAAACCATTTGTTCATGGTCTGTATAAAAATATTTAATTCCAGTTTTTTGTGTAAATATATTAAGTTACTTATTATTAATTTATTTAGGAATCTACACCAGAGAATTTGCTGATACCAATTGTAGAAGAAATGGAATGTATACTAACTGACTCATCAATGATTGATAATTCATCGGTATAGTAAAAAAAAAATTTAATATTTGATGATAAATTGGAGCTTAATTACGCAAAATTAAATATATTATATAAATGTAAATTATTTTAAATGTTTAAAATCAATAATTGCTCAACATTATAACTAAATGATAGTTTACTACTTAGATTATTTTTCACAAAAATTATAGATTTATAATAACCATTTATAAACATTTAGGTAACCACTAGTTGTTAATGCTCCAAAACTTAATTATAATTGGTACTTAAATTTTTTTGTTTAGTTAATATTTTCTATTAAATTTAGATCTAAAATGTAATAAGAATTATAGTACCCACTAGGTGTTTCAAATGATATTAAAATTGATTTTCCTTTTTGTGACTACAAAATAAATTTGGAGTACTTCAAGACACCAGGAAAAAAGTAATTGTATGAATTTTTCAAGTTTCACTCTAATCAATCGTATGATAGTGTAACTTTTAATCCACTGAAAATGTATTTTAGAAATGTAAATAATGTGACTTTTATACGGCAGTGGTTAAGCTACTCCTGCAAGTCTTTTTTATATACTTTCTATTTGGCATTTGGAAATGAAGAGAATCGATTTATCATTGGATGTAAGACCGAATCTAATAACAATCCTTCTGCTAAAATCAAGGAACATGAACGTTCATTAAGCCATCAGAATAGTTTTGAAGCATTTTTAATGTATTCTAATGCTTCAGATATTGTATCCCGGTTTAACAGTGGAAAGCGGTTTGAAGTTGAACGAAAAAGAGCTGTTTTGGGACGATTGATGGATATAATCAAGGTAATAGGCAAACGTGGATTAAGTTATAGTTATGGACGTTCAAAAAAATATTCAGAATACTGTACTCAGAATACTACCCAAGTCTGCAGAGTGTGACGGTTAATCGAGTTTCTACTGCAAGTATAATAATATAGTAATCATATTCTAAAATCAATTTCAAAAATATTGAATAGAAAACAATTAATGATTAGCAGAGTACCTAATTTAACTATAGTAAAATATTTATAAATCTTATAATAATTATAGATATACGATTAGTTCACGAACTGTAACGCAGATTATAGGTACATTATTCTCGAAATGATTGTATTATTATTCGCGGTACCTACCAAGTTCTAATAGTAAACGTAATATTTGAAATGATGTAAATGCATAAACAAAAGTGTTCGAACCTTCGTTCGTCATTAAAAATACGTAATATTATATTATAGTGTTTGTTTTTCAGCGAATAATCTTTATACTATAAAATATATTGTCTTAATACCAACTATATTACAATAACTAACGATAAAATTCCACGTACTTACCTACGTGTATTACAATACAAATCTGGACTCTGGAGTACTTCGTAGTAGACGAGGACACCCGTGTCTTGTTACTTGTATCTCGTAAGTCGTAGGTCGAACCGTTAGCCTTGAACGTCGAACGTCGACGACCGAATGAACGACCGGTACCGCCGACTAACTGCTGAAGGCTCAAGGCTGAACAACGTTTCTGCTGTCTGCGACGCGACGAGTGGCGACCGGACGTGGTTTCGGTATTGCCGGTCAAATTTATATTTAAGGCGGGGAAACATGTTGCCGTGGTGCGACGTCTCGTCTGTACGCAAATAGAAATAATATTATAAATAAACAACGATGGTTTATATTAAATTCGCAACGAACTGCCTGACATCCGGGATTTCTGTAAAAAAATATAAAATAGTAAACACTGCTTTCAATAATAATATGATGGCCTATGTGGCGTGTGTTCGTGACAATGCACGCTATAAAAACGTTATCATTTTGGATGACGTGAGTACGTGACCGTCTATAATACATTTTATTACTATTCAACTAAACGAAATAAAATAATTTTAAATTATTTAAGTACAAAGTAATATTATAATTATTTATAACCGACATTATAATATTTACGTATACGGAGGCACCCGCAAGCCGCAATGCTCGAGTACAATAGGATAATATAGTATGCCGATATAGCTTAAAAAAATCTAAATATTATTAACATTTCATTGTAAATAGGTAGTAAATATTAAATAATAATATACATAGGGTAGAAAATTTTTAATTCCCCAGAATAGTACTTTTTGAATTACTAATGAAAATATGAAATACTACTCATGAAATAGCTTAAAACCGATATTTTTATATATTTAATTCCGTCAAAATTTGAACTTCAAACAATTAAAGAAATATGTAGATTGTAGGTACTTAGTATTTACAATAATTGTTAACTACAGAAAGAACAAGCTATGAGTTTATGACTTTTAATGAATATTGTACCTATTAAATGTTCTAGTTTTATGACCAAGCCTAACATTTTTTATAAAATAAAATTAAAAAAATACGAAAATTACGATTTTTTGAAATGCATTTTTTTCTGCTCCAAAAGGTTATAACTGATAACTAATGACGGACAAAAAAATATATAATAAATAAACTAGGAAGTGGGTATCGCTTAGTAGGTGTCGACTGTCGGGTTACTGTAATGGTTGTGTTAAATTTTAATTCACATAAAACACCGCATTAATTTGTTTAAAAACTAAAATATAGAGATCAGACCACTGTATATAGCCGAATCCCGGAAAAAAATCTCCAACCCTAGGAAAAGAAATCCCCAGACCACAATATTACTCACAACCACATGCAAATGGTTGAACAAATATTTTTTAAACGTTAATTAGTGTTTATCTATATAATTACCATTTACCACATTATTAGTATTTAATTACAAATACGTATGTTATATTATATCATTCAAAAAAAATATATAGGTATAGTTATAATGGAATACCTACTATGTTTTGATCTGTATTATTTGACGTATCGATCACTCAAAATATTTTTATATGCTGTTTTTACTGTAAGTAGGTGTCTCGTGCCTACATCCAATAAATTATCGTTTTTTGGTAATTATCATTATTATTACCTATATTTTGTATAATATTTTTGTATACTATGTTTTTAACTGTATTATTTTTCGTATCGATCATTCGAAATATTTGTATATGCTATATTTGTGATGGTGAGACGTGACTACGTGAGTAGGTAAGTACATTATCCATTCATTATAATTTCAATTTTAAACTGCAATATTATGACTTGCAAATTTTTGTATTTAAGGGGGCTGCATCAGATGAAAAAAAGTTACTTTTAGCAATAAGCTAGACAAAACTGGAAGAATTTGGTTTGACAGATTTTAATTTTGAAAACGGATTATGATTGATCAACAAATATAGGTACTAGGGAATGATCGAGGCGATTTTTTTTTCAGTTGTGATATCCAAGTTGGATTCAAATTTAAAATCTGTCAAACCAAATCATCAATCATGTCAACCATCAGTTTTGTCTAGCTTATTGGTCTAAAAGCCACTTTATTTTCATTGACTGGAGCCCCCTCCAGCCCCCTTAAGGTTTATTATATAATACGGAATTGAAATATATTTAAAAACATTATAACAAACAAAATTAATGTTTAGATTGGCCAAATCTACATTAGGTAGTTTTGATTTTTGACAAAACCTGCTGCAGCCCCCTTAAGAGGATGTCAGCGCACTATTCGTTTTCTCTCTCTGGCCCACGCGCAACATAGACAAAACGCATTTAAACAAAATCATTTTTTCTATGCGTTTAAGTAATCTTAGATTAAGTCACCTATTAAAAAAAAGATAGAGAATAAAATTTTTGAGGGAATGACATCGATTTTATATTTTATTATTATTTGACTTTGTATTCGACTTTCAAAATAAATAAAAAAAATGTAAATTTAAATGATGTTAAAATTGTTTTGAGACAATATTTAGACAAATCGATATGTCATTACCTCAAAAGTATTATTTTCTATCTTTTTTGTCATGGGTGACTTTACTCTAAGATTACTTAAACACATAGAAAAAATGATTTTGTGTAAATGCATTTTGTCTATGTGCGTGTGAGCCAGAGAGAGAAAACAAATAGTGCGCTGACAACCTCTTAAGTTGAATTACACATAATATATTATCGTAATTTAAAACAAAATATTATTTATATTATCATAAATATTCTATTATTACTATGTATAATTTTTTTGAATGATATAACAGCATAGTGTAATATAATATAATGTACGTATTTGTAATAATATATTAATAATGCGGTAAATGGCAATTATAGTAACTAATCATAAGCGGTCCTATACGGATGCAGACTCTGCAGCTTGTGCTGCACCTGCATTTCAACCACTACTTTATTTTATTGGTCAAATAATATAATAATTCACAATTCATAAGGTAGGTAGATATTTTATAATTTTTATATCTTTGTTATTTCACGATCTATTGTTCTGATCATGAACTTGGTTGTTAGTTGCAGTAATGGGTATAGTAACGTAACGAAAATTACAAATTACTGTAACGAAATTACTATTGCTGCAGTAGCCAGTAACGCTGTAGTAGTTTCATTATATTTTATTTAAATCAACGCAATTGTAACGAAATTTATTTCAAAAGTAATTTCTATGAAGTAACGTGTTATTTTCCACGTTATTAAAAGAAGTTATGAATGTAGAGTGCGCATGACATAAACTAAGGGTTAGGATGATATTCGAGAAAAATTAAAAAACTATAAAATGTACCTATTTACTATTCTGAAAGTTTTAGATAATAATGACGAATATTATAAAAGATGCAGGAATTTTACGCATTTTATTCATGCGTATTACATTCGTCCATTATCAATATAGGTACTGTACTTACATACTCAATGTCTTACATATACTACTATAAAATGTACATATAATACCTAATTAATAAGTAATAATAGTATATAAGTATATTATACACTGGAAAATCTGCGTAAATAATAACCGTGGTCGTCCACGTTGATCGCTATTGTTTACCATTGCCTATTGGTTACCATGTGGACACAAGTCTGCGTACTATATGGAACACTGAACGGTGTCAAGAGGTCTAGCTGTGGTAAAATAGTAAAATAAGAGTCTGATAAATATAAGAATATTAAATAATTTGAATAATATGCTGTTGTGTATACGTATGTATACCTAAACAATAACGATAATAGGTATACGCGTATTGTCAAAAAAACGTATTATTACGAAGAATATTTTTTGAATTTTTTGAAAATAAATTGTTTGGGGATGTATTATAATGTGTTTATGTGTGTAGTAAAAATAATTAATATGGTATTATATTTTAAATAATAATTAAAATATTTGACTTATCCTCTATCTATAAAAAAAAATATTCTAATTAATAATTACCTCTTCATGGTTTTCTAATGTTGAACGTAAGAACCTTGTGAACGATCGCTGTCGCCGGTCAATGATGAAAATATGAATTTATAATAAAAGAAATAATATTAAAATATTAAAGTACGTCGGTATAATCGACAATAATTTTCTACAGGTATATTTTTCGGGGTATTATGCCCAAAATAATTATTAAAATATATACCTAATATATACACATGTTTAGTCAGTACCTATTAGGTCAGGCCATGGCCTGACTGGACTGACCCGTAGTTTCGCCTATGTATTTCTGTGTTTGTAGTAGTGGCTCCAAAATTTCTGAACATATAGGGTGGAAAATTATCTATGCAACAGCGTGCCCATATTTCAGATAACATAAATACAATAAAAGTTATTTGCTACTAAACATTTTGTTTTATTGTTTTTTTCATTTGCTTATAAAAAATGATCGGTCGGATGGTGCTATTTAAAAAAAAGGGCACTCTGTTGCATTTGTTAGGAACCCCTTGTTCTTATAGTAATATAATATAGTAGAATTTAGATGGGTAAGCACTTTTGTAAGACAACGTCCGTCGCCATCGAATAATGCATAGTACATAAGTCAGTCGTGAAATAGTCTTAGACTCGATTACTGTGTGTACGTTTTATATAAAAAATAAAAGTATTAATAACATTTTAATTCATTGCGTTAAAATTCAATTCCTGTAAAAATAAGTTTCAATAGCGTACTGTAGTACTTTCGAGAGAGCGAACTCATTCTTTAACAGAGGATAACAACTCAAGATTGTCTACGAAGGAACAAACCCAAGTAAGACATAACACATTCATAAAGTTGTTGTGTTGTGAAAATTTGGTAATTCTACAACAAATATGGTGCGAGAAAAATTGTTCCGCGCAAAACAGTTTTTGCTATGTTATCTCCGTCTTACACACGTACGCAAATTTTCGTTTGCTAGTTTCAATAGGGACAATAGGGTGCTGTCATTTTTGATATTAGAGTGAATTGACCTAATATCAAACTTTTAGGTAACAGCATTATCTGCGTTCGCTCGTTGGTTTTTACGATATTTTAATTTTTGAATGAGTTATCAGTAGGTATATAAAATATTAATATTTGAAAATGCTCATAACTCACTTAAAAATTAAAGCGTAAGCAGTGTAGGTATCACTCAATCACGGACTTAAGAGCAGTGAGCACCGACGTACAGTCCACCCGAAGTATATTATCTGAAATCTGAAGTAGTAAATTAAATCCGGTATCACACTGCATCGATATTCGTTGGTCTACAGATTTTGTCGAACGGTCTTTAGATTATGGATAAATGCGTTCTATTTTTAAATTGTTATATTTCCGTAGACCCGGTCGTGCACCGACTCTGATACACAGTGTTATTTATAGTCATTGTCAAAAACTTGGTTTCATTCTTAGACCTTGGTTAAGAGGATGTCAGCGCACTATTTGTTTTCTCTCTGGCCCACGCCGCGCCACATTGACAAAACGCATTTACGCCGAATCATTTTTTCTATGTTTTTAAGTAATCTTAAGAATAAAATCACCCATTACAAAAAAGATAGAGAATAATATTTTTGAGGGAATGTCATATCTATTTGTCAATATATAGTCTCAAAACAATTTAAACATCATTTAAATGTACTTGCAACATTTTTTTGTTTATTTTGAAAGTCAAATAACAATAAAATATAAAATCGATACGACATTCTTTTAGAAATATTATTCTCTATCTTTCTTGTAATGAGTGATTTTACTCTAAGATTACTTAAAAACGTAGAAAAAATGATTCTGCGTTAGTGCGTTTTGTCTATGCTGGGCGTGGGCCAGAGAGAGAAAACAAAAGTACGCTATTGTGCTGTCAAACTCGGGTTTAACAATGTATTATTCATATAATATCATTTTATACGAAAAACGATTCTGAGCGGAGACGGTGTTTGTCAGCCAAGACTATTTTATATTATATTTATAATTTATATTATTATTAGTAGTAATAATGAGTAAGTTAGTTGTTAATAAGTAAGTTGAATTAATATTATTTGTATAAAAAGACTTTGCTTACATATTTTTAGATTTTGATTACAATATGAAACACTTACGTGGAACCTTATTTTGAATTTTTAATCATTAGTTATAAAAATATTTAACAACTAACCGTTGATTTTATTTTATACATAAAATCATGTGGAAGTAATATACTATTATACTAATATGTAATATGTATAGTTATTTAGATAGGTAGTGAATATCCTACTCTTGGACAAGATTTAATGATTATCTTTCATAGATCGCGGATTAATGCAAGCAACAACGGTGAGTGGTGGCCGGCAAAGGTAACCACTACCAGTTCCGAGTCAATAGAATTACAATTAATACCTATATAGACTCTCACGAATTAAATCATTGTGCTTTGAGTAATATTTGTAACGTATCAATTAATCGATTTAAATAATGTATCCATCTGTAGCATAGATACAGAGGGTTGGATGTTTGAATCCCCCCCAAGGCCCCACCCACTCATCTGGTAAAGTATACAAATAAAAGAATTCAAATACATATTCTAAATATTTTTTTTTGAATTTTTCTATTCATTAAAAAAATATTTTTTTTTAACTCGAAAAAGTCGAGAGTAATTTCCAACCACCCCAAAACTGCTAAAAATTAGCAGAAAAAATATATTTTAAAAGTATTTGAATATTTTTTTGAGTATTCAAATATGTTTTAGATTCTGAGTGGAACGTATTGAATGTATTGATTTTACAATGATGTGTGTTTTTTTTATTTTTTTTGTGTCTGTGTACACGATAAGTAGTCGAAATAATGCTACGATTTTCAACTTCAGTATCTTGTTCGATCAGAAAGTGAATATCGTTGGTGCATTGGGGAGGTCAAAATTCCCAGTAGTTTTCAAAAGCGCCGGGAAAAACAAAAGAAAAAATTAAAGGAAAAACGGGAATTTTTACGCAAAATCTGTTTTCGAGAAATTCGATTTTGGTTTTTGGTGTAAACTTTAAAAAAAAATGACCGTGGATGCATGAAAATTTTTGACTGAATGTTTACATTTCCATTTTCTATACACGATAAAAA
>NC_042493.1:132307210-132326236 GCF_005508785.2 Acyrthosiphon pisum
AAAACGGGAATTTTACGCAAAATCTGTTTTCGAGAAAATCGATTTTGGTTTTTGGTGTAACTTTAAAAAAACGACCGTGGATGCATGAAATTTTGACTGAATGTTTACATTCCATTTTCTATACACGATAAAATATTCAAAATATTTTGACTTATTTTGAGCTCTTTACGGACATTGTCAGTTTTCATTTTTTTTTTAGTTTTTTTTCTAAAAATATCAATAAAATTTTATTTGTTGAGTAAAAAAGCTTGAAAATTTAATAGAAGGCTCCTAGTATATTGTTTCAAAGGCAGATGAAAAATATTAAAAATCGTTGGTCATAGTTTTTTTTTTATAAGCATTTAAAGTTCAAAAAATGACAAAATATGGAAAAATCACGAAAATTTGCAAATTATTTCGTGTTAGAAATTCATAAAAATTTTTTTTTTAAATCTAAGATACGAAAATGTAATACAAGATTCCTTATAAGATTATCTACCTTTATCAAACAAAAAATATCTATAAGAAAGTCAAATTAAATTTTTATGATCATTTGAAATTCAAATTTTTACAACACTGGATATTCACTCCATTTCTCATGTAGCGATTTCCTTATTTTGTTGTAATTGAAAAACGAATAACTGCAGATACATGAAAATTTTACTGAATGTTAATATTAGCATTTCCTATATACCATACAATTTTGAAAATATTTTGACTCTTTTTGGGCTGTTTACGGACATTGAAAGTTTTCAATTTTTTTAGTTTTTTTTTTCTATAAATATCAATAAAGTTTTATCTGTTGGGCCAAAAAAATGAATTTGAAACGCTCATAAAAATTTAATTTGAGTTTCTTATAGACATTTTTTTTTTGATAAAGGTAGATTATCCTATAAGGAATCCTGTATTACATTTTAAAATCTTAGTTCTAAAAAGAAAAAATTGTACGAATTATAAACTCAACAAAATTAGGTAATTTTTCCATATTTTGTCAATTTTTGAACTTTAAATGTTAATAAAAAAAAAACTGTGACTAAGGATTTTTAATATTTTTCAAATGTCATTGTAACAATATAGTAGGAGCCTTGTATTAAATTTTCAAGTATTTTTACTCAACAAATAAAGTTTTATTGACATTCATAGAAAAAAAAACTAATGAAATTGGAAACTGAAATTGTCCGTAAACAGCTCAAAATAAATCAAAATATTTTGAAAATTTTATCATGTATAGAAAATGGAAATATAAACAACTAATGAAAATTTCATGTATCTACAGTCATTCGTTTTTAAGTTACACCAAAAACCAAAATCAATTTTCTCGAAAACAGATTTTGCGTAAAAATTCCCGTTTTTCCTTAATTTGTCTTTTGTTTTTCACGGCGCTTTTGAAAACTATTGGCAAATTTCAAATTTTGACCTCCCGAATGCACCAACCAGATTCACTTTCCCATCAAACAAGATACTGTTGAAGAAAATCGAAGCAGTTTTACCGCCTCAAACCGTGATGACAGACACAAAAATAAAAAATAAAAAAATAAAAAAACACACATCATTGTAAAATCAATACATTCATCGTTCCACTCAGAATCTAAAATTGGAAACTGAAAATGTCCCTAACAGTTCAAAACAAATCAAAATATGTTGAAAATTTTATCATGGATAGAAAACGGAAATATAATTATATCGTTTTGAAAATCTTAAGTAATTAACTATTATTATTATCAATAACATAAGACCGTGGTTATTACTATTATTAGTAATTACTTATTACGCTATAATCATGAATATGTAGAGAAGATCTTCTCTACATCGTGTCTACATAATGTATGGTTTGCGTTAAATTGTATCCATTTTTTATGGTCACGTACTCACGTCGTCCAGAAGATACACTTCTTGTCGGTTTCACCAACGATGGGGGGCACCCAAAAATAAACATTTATAAAAAGTATTATAAGTATTAAAATTATATTTTAAAATTACTAAATATATTTTCATGTAACCTATCTAGTTATTTATTTATCTGATGAAAGGAATATTGTTTTCTATTCCTAATAAAAAAGTAAAACTGATTTAATTATTATCAGATCATAAAGCTAATTTCAAAATTTGGGGGTCATATTCCCAAACCTTAATCTATTTTTTTTGTGGGTGTTGGGGTGCAGTAACCCCTCCCCTGGATATGTCATTGTTGTGCATTACCTGCGGATGAGGTCTGGACACGATACGAAAAAATTGCATACACAAACTTGCAACCCTGGTCTACCACTGCAACATATGGCTGTGACAATTTAAGGTTTACAACTGACTCAAAGCAAACACCAATTTTACATCAATGGATTTTGAAATCATAAAGTTGGTGAAGTGAATAGGTAATGCTCTTTTAAAAATAAGAGATTATATTCCTACCATCTGAATTGTGTTGTCTAACCAACCAATTTGCAAAATTGAATTTTTAAGATTCTTTTATGATACTCTGGTCTTATTGTTTTAATATTTAAATAATTATTTCCAGTTGTTTTAAAAAACTTTTTACATTATTTACTACTTGTTTGTGTAATTAGGATATTATTATGTATTGAAAAAAAAAATTGTTTAATTCAACAGTAATATAATATAATATATTATTACCATTTGTAACTTTTAACTGTTAAAAAAATGATTATATATATTTTTTTTATTATATAAATGATACAGTTACAATAAGTATTTATTAGTATTTATTATAAGTAATTATTTAATTAACCCCATTAAGCAGAACTTGTGGCGAGGTAAATGAGTTAGTATACAATAAAAAAATCTATATAATATTTAAATTTACAATATTTATAAAACTTATATCCTAAATAGTATACCATTATACAGTTAAAGTTCAAGTAACAACCAATTTACAATAGTTTTTTTCTTGAATTCATAATTATTTTTATTTACATTATTATAAAAAACACAAATATACCGTGTACAAAGTTTCTGTTGGTAACTGGTAAGAGTTTATTTAGTTTGAACAATTTGCAAATAACAGATCTTAATCTCATAACCACATTTTCAATACAAAATTTCCACCTAAGATTCCAGTCCAAAATTTCACCTAAATGTTTTACTATTGATACCCTACTTATTTTTTAGAAATTACATAATTTAAAATTTAAATCTCGAGCGTTACAAGAGTGAATAATAATATCATTGAACGGTATGTACGTACTAAAAATTGAGAAAGCAATGAATACACTTTTTCTTATATTCAAATTCAGTTTATTATTATTCAGTTCTTTATAGACAGTATTTACACCAACAGTCGTTTTCTGATGAACGTCTTCCCATAAGCTTCTGAAAAAAGAAGGCAGGTGTCATCTACATAGGTTATAACTTGACCTTCAATACATATGTTACAGGTTATTTATACATAAAATTAATAATGTAGGTCCCAAGAACCTGCCTTGAGGTACCAATCCGTAATTTATTTCACCCTCGATGCTATGAACGCTATTTATTGATACTACTTGTTTTCACTTTTTTAGATAGCTTTTGAACCACATAAAACTTTGATTAGATATTCCAAAACTTGGCAAAATTTTCAGAAGTTCATCATGATTTACAGTGTCAAAAGCTTTCGCTAGATCTAAGAAAACTGCAATTACTTTTTTGTTATTGTCTAATTCGTTATATAAAAATTTGGACGTCACATAGAGAGCCCCAGTCGTAAACCAAATTGATTATTTGATAATTATTCATTCGCTTCTAAGATAGTCCACCTTTACGTGTTTTTTCGAAAATTGTTGAGTTGTTGCAAAGCATAGATATCGGTCTACCTACAGCTCGTCACATTTTCTTTATCAACTGCAAGTGGTTTACAATTGCGAGTTTTTATTGTTATATTAAAAAAGGATTACACTATTTAGAATAAATTATAGAATCAGGACTTGTATTTTTAGATGAAATATTTAAACTAATGCAGTAGGTAAACATTATTTAAGTGGTAAATAACAACAACAATCAAGATTTTCAAGGAAGAAATTTGAGTTCAAGAAGTTACATGACGTGCAATATACAAGCGATACGTATCGGACCCGTATCAGACTTCGATATGAGCCGGTACGTAACTATTCCATACCGATACGTATCAAATTTTTCTTCTTGAAAATCTTCCACAACTACAATTTTGGGGGAAATGATAAGGATTGTCGTCTATAGTATTTGATAATATTATGCGACGGTTAAATTGATAACGTGATAACGGTGATCACGGAGCGTCGAGCGGACTCGTCGTCGTCGTCGTCGACGCAGGTGTTTCTCATCGACCGCGTCCGGTTTTGCACGCGCAGCGATCGGACTAGAAGCTCCGTAGTACGCGGTACGTGTTCTACGAATCGGACGCGAAAAAACAATCGATCGTTCGTTACCGGTTTGGCAGTAAAACGATAAATATCGCGCGACTTTTATCTTGCGTTGTCTCAGATCGAGAAAAATATATTTTATTATAATATTATGTCAGTGATTGACGGCGGCGGTTACGCGAACGACCAACACCAACACCTGCAGCAGGGACGACAACAACTTCGACTGGAAGCGGCGACGGTGAACGAACGTGGCGGTGGTGGTGGCCGGCAGCCGGAAAAGGTCGCCGAACAGACGGACATGGCCGAGATCTATACGAGGGCCACCGAAGTCGTAGTCGTCACCGCCGCCGACGCGTTTAAAGAAAATCGCTGCGGACCCCCGCCGTCGGCCGCCACGTACGCCACGGCTGCAGCCGAACACGTCGCGTCGTCTCAAGTACAGGTGTCTTCCACACCCGTCAGGCAGTTCATTAACGCGTCGGGCGCTGGCGCGTTAAACGTTATTTCGGCCGACTCGTTGCAGGTATGTGATCGACAACGTTGACGCGGGCGGACTCTGACGTACCGCCCTCAACGTTTTGGATTTCGTATAATTTTTTATGCTGTCACGATGTGACGCGATCGTTGTCTATAATATTTTGTCCGTTTTTTTCCCGCTAAGTAGGTAATTATTGTTCATCGTTAAAATACTTCTTTTGCTAACACATTTAATCAAGTTTTTGGACTCACAGAACTATGCGCTGTCACTGATAATAATGTTTCACTTGGGCCAAAATGTAACACTAAACAGTTTTCAGGTATTTATTACTGCACGGGTTTTCAATAGCATTAAGAGTAATCAACATTCACGAGTTTTGGGAATATTTTGTAAGATTATGTACTGTTGTGTAGCTAATAATACCGTCGAGACACTTTTTAATTTTTGGAATCTTTTTCTAGGGTTAACATATTTTATTTGACAATACAGGGAAAACATTCTTTTAAATATAAAATTATTAATCTGTGGCTGATGTGTTGGCTGTCTTGAATTACATTATTGGGACACCGGGACGTATGACAACCCTACAGTATTTCCTATCGACCAATCGATAAAATAAACATACTTTTTATAAAAAAATTAATTACCATAAAATTACAGATTGTTATATATAATATAATCTGTGATAAAATTAATTTTTTTATTATCACTTTATTATAGATGAACTTGACACATTGACGGACAATGAGGATTATAAATAAATATAAAAAGCATGCCTAAATTAATCATATTTATTAATCGATTTTATAAAAGAAACAATCAGTACTTTTTAAAATTACATTTGCTTTATTTTGTCAGTGATCAATATCACTTTATGATTTATATGGACAGTAGACTCGATCTCTCATATGATACCATTGAACAAACCACTGCTGTAGCAGTAGTGTTTGTTTTTGGTTGGTTTTTGGCCCAGTGGCGTAAACTCGGCAACTTGCTAGATCTTTCTGAGCTTGGGAACCTGTCTAAATTTAGGCAATTTTTATATATTATATAATTTTATATAATTTTAATTATTTTATATAATTATATATTTTTTTATCTTTACTATTATAGTGATTGTTATAGTGTGAAATTGTATAACCATGACTTAAGTTATTGAACTTGTATTTTTGATTTCAGCTTTCGGAATCAAAAGATTTCAAACATCTCTTGTGCAAGGATAACAGTTGTTTAAATTATGATACACGCACTCAAGTTGATGGTGATACCTGGCAAACTGTAGTTCGAGCTGAAGTAATTAAAATTTTAAAACTCCTTGGTATTCACAACTGAACATTTACTAATACAATTTAATCTATTAAGGATGTCACTTTCAAAACTGCCCATATTGTTCTTGGACCAGATAACTTGACGACTAATAATGTTCACAAAGAAGAGATTGACCAAAATGTATCATCCCCAAATTCAGCACCTTGTTATTCATATACCGAAGCTGCCAAGTTGCCAGTATTACCAGTACGATGCAAAGTAAGGATATATTTTAATATATCTATTACCTACATTAATACTAGAGTTGTTGTCATAATTTTTCATCATGTCTGAAGTAGACCACCAACGGAGAGCTGCATAAAAAAAAATTTGGTTCTGGCTGTCGAGGCAAGAGTATTAAGTTTAGAGACCAATGGTACACACCTAGTGAATTTGAAGCCCTTTGTGGGAGGGCTTCTAGTAAGGACTGGAAAAGAAGTATACGATTTGGTGGCCGTAGCTTGCAAACATTAATATACGATGGAGTTTTATTACCACATGCTATGAGTTGTACATGTGCAGCCTGTTGTGATGACGAATCTGCTGTAAGTATAATATTATTCTTGCTCATTGGTATTTATTATGAGATGTTTATGATGGTTGTATATGTTGTTTTAGACTGGCCCCGTGTTACTGTTTACTCCATACAAACGAATACGTACCAAAAAACATTCGTCTAGTCATTCAAAAAAGAAAAAAATTGATGATGGAATAACTGATGAAGATAGTCGTTATAGCAGTATAGGTATATCATTAGACAATGTTGATATCGACATAAAAAATGAAGAATCCATACTAGAGACGAGTGATATTTCTCAAGCAGAAATTGTTCAGTCAAATGATTCAATAGAAAATATGTTTAAAAAGTTAGAAAATGTAAGATTTTTTTCAATTATATTTCAATTAAATTGTGATTAAGGGAACAGATTATTATTTAAATAAATATTCTTATCGAGTTATAAAAATAAATATTTCTCTAAAATGTGTACAAAAAACATAATTGTATGGGGGCTATTAAAATTACACAATTATTATTGTGTTTTGAGTCTTAAAATTGTTTACCCTATTACAATTATGGTTTTATAAATATATGTATGTATGTATATTTTTTTAGTGCTTTTATTGAATTAGTAAAACATTTAAACTTTCCTTATAAAAATCTGTTCCATACTAAATCAATCATGTAATAATGTATAATTAGTATCATAAATATTTATATTTCATTTGCAATTAAGATGTCATCGAGAATGATTAAAATGGTTCACCATTTTCGTAACTCTATGCGTGTTGCTAAGTACGAATGGAGTACGGAAAAACAGGAGTTGTTAGCAGAACTTAGGAGGGCCAATGAGAATTCTATAGAAAATAGGTAATTATTAATTTATAATGTTTGTCACATTGTTGATTTTATAAACTGGTGTTAATTTATTTCTCATAGGAATAATTTTGACGTGGAGACAATTTCAAGTGTGGCGGCTGGATTACAGCCAAGGAATGATGTTATACCAGATGTTAAAAAGGTAGAACACACATACTTGGTTATATATTATTCTTTGCAATACAATTTTTTTTTTTTTTTTTAGTGCGCCAATTGCAATAGAGATGCAATTGTAGAATGTTCATTGTGTCAACGTACACCATATTGCTCTACGTTTTGTCAAAGTAAAGACTGGATCAATCATCAAGTGGTATGTGACAACTCGCAGGGGGGCATTATGGTCATTGTTCAAACTCAAGAATGAATCATATTTTAGATTCTTCAAGTTATTTCTAATCAGTTTTCCAATTTCTTATATTTTTTTTTTTTTACAAGTTACATAGTTTAGACTAGTAATTTTAACCTTCATAGAGTGGAATGTATATTAAAGATAAGTGAATGTTATCGTTTCTCAACAAAAAATAGTTTAAAGTTACAAATGTATTCATATTTTTTATTTTAAAACTGTTGTAAACACAATATCAAGTGGAATGATTATTACATAAACATTATTTTATAATCAACGACTGATAATATAATTTCAAATATAACATACTTTATTTGAAATTATGAAGATATTCCTACAATAATTTTTTCATAATTTGTTAAGAAAATTTGTTGTAAAACCTAATCTGTGGTTAAGAGAATACTCTGTGAATAAAATATGTTACTCTAATAAATATTATATTATTAGATGCATTAGTTCTGTTAGTATAATGGATGGTTTTTTGAATTCAATGATATAATATCATTGTATATATCATAGATATAATATACTTATCTATGGTATTATAATAAATTTCAAATTAATCATATCACAATATTCATTACCTAGATACTTATAACTTTAGAAGTGTCAAGTAAGTGCCTACGAATAATATTATACAATCACAAAAAAATAACTAAAATAGTTATTCTAGGTTTTTAATATGTAATTTCGTCCAAATTTTAACTTACAATGACTATAAAAATAAACTGTGTAAGTGTATTTTTAGATTTTTGGTAACAGAATTAATTACTTACGTGGTATCTTGTTTTAAATTTTCAATCCTTAGATATAAAAGTTGAACATTTTATACATTTTTATCTACAAAATAATTATCAATTTTAAGTTTGATACATTTTGTCAAAATTTGAACTTCAAATGCTTATAAAAAAAACTATGCCCATGTATTTTTCCACTGCTATTGTAACAATATATCAGGAGCCTTGTATTACATTTTCAAGCTTTTTTAGCTTTTTTAGCTTTTTTACTAATTTTAGAGAGAATAATAACTGCAATTCGCCTTCTACTTCAACTTTAGCACCGACCTACAGTACATTATATTGTGATTGAAGATAGTGAAAATTTATAAATTTAAAAAATACTCTTAGTATTTACAAAAATAAAATAAAAATACCTATATATTTTATGTTCATAAACAATTTTAGTGGGAATAATAACTGCGATTTTGTGTATTTTCAGTACAATTTATGGCAGTAGCCGATAGCGAAATCTCGTAAGTTAGATAAATTAGTATCTTTATTTTTAAATAACGATAACGAATATAAAACTTTCCCAGTGAGTGTAACACAACACCAATTGAAGAAATTTTCAATTTTAGTAGGCTCATTACGATTTGGATATTTCAGATATAATACATCCCATCAACTCAAATCCACGATATAAAGTATCAACAGTGCGCGTGTTTATCGATAAATTTTTAGAAAAGTCGAGTTTTACCACATTTACGTCGCGTTGGTATTACTATATACAGGCCCTAAATACATGCGGCGAAAAGTTCGATTTTTTACATGTTTTTTTTTGATTCAATAAACTGCGTTATTATATTATATTATATTTCACTGCCTTTTGTCCTTTTGCCCACTCGGTCACGCCGTGGATTCCTTATATTGGTATTTATATATTTGATTGATTTGACATAAATTTACACGATATAGGCACTGTACCTATCGTTCTGTAGGTAGTCACATGTATATATTATTATAATAAATAAACGTATAAATATTAATATTAATTATATAATAAAATATCCTAGCTCGATTCGAGTCGACTATACTGTAGGTTAGGTTAGGTTAGTATGTTTAATCACGTTCGGAGTCATAGATTTTCGTTATTTACCTTTCATTATCACTTCCACCTTATCATATTTAATGAAAATTTTCGGATTTTTTTTAAAATTCTTGTTTTACCGCCTTTACAGAATTTGTACGACCCCGTTCGGATTTTATTAGCGTTCCCCTCTAAATTTATAGGCCGCCTGCGGCCGTTCATCCTTAGCGACGAGTCCCGACACCCGAGGTGGATTGACGTCGTGGAGAGTATAGAGAGAAGTGTTTTGAATTTTTTTTCACGTAATTTATTACTCAATTCTGCTCTTTTGGTGACAGTAATGAACACTGTCTGCGATTCGACGAAGTCGGATAGCCTACCCCTATTACTACGGCGAACGTCATTTGAGGTGACTGACCTGCTAGACTCCAAATAATAGCAGCGGCTATATGATTTTTTTACGGGATTTCGAATTTCCGGCGGCGTTTTCGAAAATACTCTGTCAAAGACTTTGTCCACCACGCCGCGACCTAGCCTGCTCGAACTACCACGTCCTACCGCAGTGGTCCTAACCTTATCACAGTTTCTTGTCACCAGACCTCCACATCACCCATACACTGAGTCGGCTCAAGACCGACGACCGGACAACGAGACCACTGCAGCTTCCGACATCGACAACACTCGGGGCAAACACCGGGGGGGGGTCTCCCCCAACGACGCTCGGAGAGCTAGTATAGGTATAAATTGAAAACTATTTTGTCTGAATTAACCCCGTAAGTCTTAAATCGTGGTCCGGAGTTAGGTACCTACCCCATTTTACGATAAAGAAGATTAATAGTGTTTATGAATTATGGATTAATGGATTATACAATGTATAAATAATTGGCACAACTCGTGCTTAGTCCATGTTTTTTTGTTTTAAATGCTTGCTGTAATGGATGGTGTTAAATTTGAATTCAATGATATAATATAATTGCATAAGAAAAACGATTCTGAGCTAAAACGGTCAGTCAGCCTATGATATTACCAAGTATATTTGATGATATTATTGTGAACAAAGAAATTTATATATTTACCTATTTATGTGAAACTATGTTTTAAATTGTCTATCCTTAGATATAAAAGTTGAACATTTTATGAATTTTCAGCTACAAAATAATTATTCAATTTTAAATTTGATAAATGTTGTCAAAATTCGATCTTTAAATGCTTATAAAAAAAAATTGTGCCTATGTATTTTTAATATATTTCAACTGCTATTGTAACAATATACCAGGAGCCTTGTATTACATTTTTACTGTTACATACCATATTCAAGAACAATAACTCTAGAACACAGTAAAAATACTCAAAAACCACATATCCATAATCGAGAAATAGGAAAATGTAATTTTCTAAAAAAAAAAAATGAAATTAGATATTAAGCTTAAAGTTGAGATGGAAAATAAACTTAACTTAACTGAGCTAAAAATTTACAATATTTTTAACTCATAATTAATGACTTTAGTATTTTGATTTACACAAACATTTATCAAGACGTTGAACACTGTATAAAAATTAGATTATTATAATATATAATTATAAAAAAAATTACCAAAATCGAAAAAGAGCCACTGAATCAGTATTAATTTCTATCTGGTTCCGCATGCTATGAAAATAATATTAACTTAACTGCACGACATTGATAATTAACTATAAAATGTAAAGTTGCAACGGTTCGGTAAAATACGATTGAGGACGTTACACGGTTAAGAATGTTATTATTGGTGACACCATTGAGAACGCTCGATATTTATTTTTTTTGTCCAACATTGCCAAATTGAATTGAATCGATAATCATAACCATTATGGTTTAAATATAAAAGGTTATTGCATATAGCCCATATTGTTATCAAACAAAAATAAAATGGCAGCGTAAGGGTACGGTCCATATCATATTATAGCCAGTATAATAGTTCGTCCCCTTATACTGCCATTTTAATTCCTTAACGTGATAAAATAATATAGTGGGGGTACTATTTCAATAACCTTCTCAGTTTAAGCCATGATTCCAATATCCATATCTCTATATTAGAACTTCAAGTTGTACGTGAAAACTGCAAACGAAAAGCCGTAGATTGCATTTCAACAAATCCAATAATATAATACACACTGAACTTTTAACGGACAATTATTTGACTCTATGTCATAAAGACAGTGGCATGTTTACAGGGGGGGGGTATGGGGCATAGATCCCCTCTTGACCTTTTTTTTGTAAAGTTAAGCTTACTTATTTTCTGTATTTCTCAATATGATACTACTTTAAAGTTTTAAGTAGGTATATCTGTTTTCTAAATGTTCTAGCCGTGGTAATTTGACCGCTTTAATATAGGTACTATACGCCACTATAGTCGTTCGCGGCATATATATCGGAAAATAAAAACACATACCTCTATAGTGGTATGATATACTGTACTTTTGAATTTTCTGCGAATTATTTTTCATGCAAGAGTGTTTATGATAAACCCGATAAATGGTCGGTAAATAAAACAAAATTACCACAGAGACTGTAGATTTACCATAGGGCATGGGTTTATTTTTAGTGACTGAAAAAATTGTATTCACCTCTGGGTTACATGCTTTAGATGTTTGTGATAAAGAGTTTTATCCAAATATTCATGAACTTTTGAAAATATTTTGTACTTTAACTGTATCAACTGCTATACACCTGAACGATGAATTTCAAGTTTTTATTAAGAGGATGTGATACCCGCATGTGTTGTCTCCGTCTTACACACGTACGACATAGCAAATGTTCGTTCAGCAGATTCAATTGTGTTCTGTTAGTTTTTATATTAGAGTGAATTGATCTATTATCAAATTTAAAGGTAAGATTATTATCTAGGGCCCCACGTAGGCTTTTTTTGATATTATTAGTTTTAAGTAAGTTATGCCCTTTTTAAAAGTGTACATTTTAAAATGATCATAACTCACTTAAAAATAATAAAATTAATAAAAGCCTACGTGGGGCCCTAAATAATAATATTTCCTTTAAATTTGATAATAGGATTCACTCTATAGATTCACACTAATATCAAAACTAACAACACACTATTGAATCTGCTGAACAAAAATTTGGTATCAATTTTCCTATCTAATATTGAATAATAACTATAAATTAAATAGTAATAATTATATACTTTGTTTATTATAACCAGCTATTATTTCACCACCACCCTCCCCCCCCTATCAAAATTTCTAAATACGTCAGTGCATAAAGACTATTTACTACACTTAGAAAAACCATGTACACCGAATGAAGAAAAAATTATACACCATGTCCCAAGTCACTCAACGAAACATTAACTCAACTTAAGAAAAATCAAAATGAAAACAGTTTAATGTGTAAAGGTCAACAATTTATTCACGTACCTGACAATCAACTGATGTTTAATTAAAACAGGTGCGGATCTAGAACATATTTACGGGGGGGGGGGGGCATATTAAATAAAATTCCAGTCTAAGTCTGATAAAAACATTGTACATACCATGTAAGCTAATAGACAAATATTATTATTTAAATCCCAGTTTATCAGTACAATAAAATATATAAAATTATTAGATAATTAATAATAATAATAATTAATAATAAAATATAACAAATATTAAAAATATTAAAAAATGGTCACAGAATAAAATCCTTTCGTCTTTTAAATAATTAGATAAGTAATATAAATTGTTTAATTAATAATGATACGTTATATATAATAAATAATAATTTATAATAAAATATAATAAATATTAAAAAATGATCACAGAACAAAATCCATTCGTCTTTTAGATTTGGCAAATTCGTCAATTACTTCTTCACAGTCAATACTAATATTTCTATAACAATTAAGTAATGCAAGTCCATTAAGCGTTGTCGGATATCTGATCGCAGCCAAGTTTTTAGTCGGCGAAGAGAAGAAAAATTCGTTCCGCAGTTGCTGAAGTGGCTGGTAATGTCAGGAGTATAAGAAAACAATTATAAATAATTGGAAAGGTTTCGGAATCACATCTTTCAAAAGCTTCTAATGATGTTTTTGGAATTTCTTTTTCATTTGTCCAATATGTACCTATGCCATAATTGAAGCTCTCCTTCGAAATATTTTTTTACGAGGTCTTCCGATAAGTTCAAATTAATAGATATTAATTCACAAAATTGTGCCATCATATTATTAATTTTATTTTGGATTTCTTTTTGGTTATTAAAAACGTCTTTATTATGAATAAACGTTGGCAAAATTATATCTAAATCAAACACTGACACTGATTTTTTATCGAATCTGTACTCAAGGTCGATAATTAAGTCATCTAAAAATGGAATAAACAAAACGATACGAAAATAATCTTCTGGATTTTTAGTTGGTGGATTAGCTCTTTTAGTCATTTGTTTTGTTATTCTTGGGATTTTAATATCGTCGAAAATTCCTATTTTTCCAAGCATTGTTTACTATTATTAAAAATTAAATTAAAATTTTCAACGCTGTTTTTCCGTTTTTCTTTTAAAACACTAAGTACATTATTTATTAATGTAGAAGCCGAAAATTTATCTTGACTTTTTGATTGCAAAATTCTACTTATTGGTGCAGTTATTGAAAACATATCGGACATAAGATTTAATGTTAAAATAAATTCCGCACTTGACAATGATTTTATTAGAATAGACGCTTTTGAGGACGTTCAAGATCGTTCCATCAGATATTTTATCTAATGCTTCAATAATTAAAACCAAATTCGAAGAAAACTGCATAATGGAATCATGTTTTTCGACCCACCTAGTTTCACATAAAGACTTTAATGAACTATTTAAAATATTTTTTAAAACAAAATTTTTTTTTGCTGAAGTATTGAAAAAACTTACTACTTCTTTAATAATTCCAAATGCATTTCTAACAAATGTTTGTTTACAACCTTTCATTATTGATAAATTTAGAGCATGACTAAAACATGAACATTTTACAGCAAATTTCATTTGAGATTGTAATAATTTAATTGCACCGCATTTTTCAGATTGCATCACAGAACACCCATCTGTAGTTATTCCTACACAATTATGAAAAACGAACGATGAAAACGGATACGGCCGAAACGCTATCGGCAAAACAATACATTTTATCGGCTGCCGAAAATAGATATAATAGAAAATCCACCAGTCTACGGTGGGGGGGGGGGCATGGCCCCTTGGCACCCCCCTTGGATCCGCGCCTGAATTAAAATTATGAGTGTTTATTAATTGAAATACAAATTAAATATCTTAAAATGTGGCCTGATCGATGAAAAAAAAGTGACTTTTAGACCAATAAGCTAGAAAAAACTGGAAGAATTTGGTTTGACAGATTTTAATTTTGAAAACGGATGATGATTGATCAACAAGTTTACTAGGGAATGATCGAGGCGATTTTGAGTATTTTTTTTTCAGCTGTTATATCCAAGAATAAAAATACGATATTTTTATATTTATACTATTCATTATGACACTAACAATAATTGGAATATTCAAAATCGCCTCGATACGTAATTTATACGTATATATTATATTGAAAAACATTATAACAAACAAAATTAATGTTTAGATTGGTCAAATCTACATTAGTTTTGACTTTTGACGAAACTGACTGCAGCCCACTTAATAGTTTCGCCACCGCCGTGCTGAACAGTGTATATTAAAATATATGTAGCACAAACCGCAACTGAAAACAGAAAAGTAAATAATATTTAATTTTATTATATAATTATGTGATTAAATATGTAATTTAAATGCGATAAAATCGAAAATTTTCGTTGAACGCATATTTATACACAAATAAATTATAATATTACGATGCATGGAAATAAATTTGTGTTGAATAAATGAGCGTGGGAAACAATAGATTTTTTTATTTTTATTATCTTACGGGTGAAATACTTAATGTAGGAATTTTTGTAATTTTTTCAAAAAATCGGGAAACGTCGAAATATTAATATATTATATCGTAACAGATGTTTACAAACATTATACATTTTATATGAATCTTAAATTTTTCTATCCCAAAAAATAAATTCAATCCACTACTATTATCTTATAAGTTTAAATTTATGTATACCGGATATTAGTGTACACGATAAGTAGTCAAAATAGTGCTTCGATTTTCAACTTCAATATCTTGTTCGATGGGAAAGTGAATCTAAGATATGAAAATGTATTACAAGATTCCACATAATATTGTCTACCTTTGTGAAAAAAAAAAACGTCTACAAGAAAGTCAAATTAAATTTTTATGAGCGTTTGAAATTCATATTTTTACAACATTTGATATTCGCTCGATTTCTCATGTGACGATTTTCTTATTTTATTGTAATTAAAAAACGAATGACTGTAGATACTTAAAAATTTCACTGATTGTTTATATTACCATTTTCTATACACGATAAAATTTTGAAAATTATTTGACTCTTTTTGAGCTGTTTACGGACATTGTCAGTTTTCAAATTTTTATTTCTATAAATATCAATAAAGTTTTATCTGTTGGGCCAAAAAGTGTAAAAATGTAATACAAGGCTCCTGGTATATTGTTACAATAGCAGTTGAAATATATTAAAAATACATAGGCAAAATTTTTTTTTATAAGCATTTAAAGATCGAATTTTGACAACATTTATCAAATTTAAAATTGAATAATATTTTGTAGCTGAAAATTCATAAAATGTTCAACTTTTATATCTAAGGATAGACAATTTAAAACATAGTTCCACATAAATAGGTAAATATATAAATTTCTTTGTTCACAATAATATCATCAAATATACTTGGTAATATCATAGGCTGCCTGACCGTTTTAGCTCAGAATCGTTTTTCTTATGCAATTATATTATATCATTGAATCCAAATTTAACACCATCCATTACAGTGACCCACTCGTAACATACTGTACAGCACAGTGCCGTAAAAACCGGGTGTGCAGAGTGTGCACCGCACACAGGCCTCGGGCCTCATAATATATCGAAGGGCCTCAAAAGATCTAAAGACTAATATTAAACTAAATATACAATAATTAAAATATATAAATAATTTATTATTGATTTGGAAACGAAACCAATGTTATTTAGTAGGTATCTATTAAATAATTTACTATTACTCTTGTCCATTGCCCTATCAGATTTAAGAAGTATATCTATATATTGTAGGACGTAGGTACATTTTTGTCAGTATTTTTTATGTAATACTATTAATTGTATTATCAATAGAAAATATTCAATTATGGCACCGAACACACGTCTCGACGAGACGTCTTATTGGTTTTTGGGTTTTTATTGAATGTTTTCAATGATTTTTTTTAACTTGATATCTGTAATAATTTATAATTTGTTGTGAAACACTTGTAGGTTTTTCATTTCATTTTTTTTTTGTATAGCATGGAGTCGTGATCATAGGCGGTACTAGACCCTTTTGGTATAGGAGGGACCAGAAAATATTTTAACCATCTAACTTTATGTTCAGGGGGGGGGGTCGTTAATAAGGAATTATGTATTAATACAAGTACGGTTCACAGGAGGGGCAGTTTTGTGTAAAAAAAATTTAATTTTATATAATACAATTATAGATGGTTTGAAGATAATGCTACTGTTGAAGTCAAATGTCAGTTTTCTATTAAAGATCATGAAAGTTTGGTACAAAATCGCTTCTTGAAAAGGAGATTAGTTTTTATACCTATTGGCTATTTTTTTACTTCGTAGTCGGGGGCAGTGGCGTAGCCACGATTATTAAATGGGGGGTGTTTTAAGTATAGATTAAAACCAAGTTTTTACAGTTTTCCTATATAAATAAATTTAGGGTTCAGGACTTGACTTGTTGCACTAAAAATTATCGAAATATGCATTCGAACTTCTCAAAGTATGCTTAAATATATGTACTATGTAGCAACATGTCTATATTATTTTTGAAAAATAGTAAAACATTGCAATTTTGGTAATAAAAAACTAAAAAATAAGTAGGTATATAAACCTGATAAATATATAAATAACGACTTTTTTTTTAAAAATGCTGGCATACAATAGGTACTAGGTCAATAAATAAGTAATAACGAATAACGTGATATGTGAACACCTTGATAAACGAACACGTATTTATATATACTGATGTTCATTTCTTCGTACAATCTACAATCTAGATGTCAATTAATAATTATAGATTAAACGAAGTTTTGTCACAAAGAGACTTATGAAATCTTACATATGCGAACATAGGGCCAACTGTAGCCAAGCTCCACTAACAAATTTAACAGCTCTCCGCCCATCCCAAACATTAACTTAATTTTTTTAATCTTATTCAATTTTATAATAGTATGGTATTATAAAAGTCTTCGGCCTCCCCAAATATCAAAATTATCGCCTATTGTACCTAACCAAACATAATAATTTTTAAGATATTTTCCAATGTTATCCAGATATAATTTTTCCCGAAATTAAACACCCAACCCCCTGGCTCCACCCATAGTTGGGGTTATTTAATATAATAAATTGGGTCAGTGGATGTCGTTCTGCTGTACCAGTGCCGTAACTAGGCTACTTGAGGCCTGTGTGCAAACCAAAATATTGAGGCCCCTTATTATCTTTTACAATACACACCTCAAAAACTTTTTTTGCATTTTTTAAAGTCAGCAGACAAAAATTCGGACTTAAACATAAACAATTTTTAACCTACCCCCATCTGGGTATAGTCGAATTGCACTTATTTGAGTCGAACTGCACTTGGGCTTAAAAAAGGAAATGGTCGAACTGCAATCGGGTAAAAAGCAGGTAGTGGTCGAACTGCACTCGTTCAAAATAAAGAGTTAAAATTTAAGCTTTAAGGTCAGTGTGGACGTTAACGTGTACGTGCATAAGTGCATAATAATACCGTGTAATATTACCGTGTTGTTAGACATAGCTGAATGTGTTTTCACTTGCTACGAGTCAAGCGTGTATATCGGAAACTGGAAAACGCTAAACATAATATTACGAACCTTATGTATACGAACGATACGGTGTACATATTTAATATTTATATATTAGTTCGTAAATGTCATTTAGATAACGTAGATAATTATTGTCCCCAAAAATCGACGAAAGAAACTAACCTAATCGGATAATAAATATAGATATCAGTAAAAGTTGAGATTAATACTTACGTTTTATACCGCGTACTATGTAGACCTGTGTAAACTACAACTAGTACACTTTAACGTCGCTGTGTAAATATGGACGATTTAAAAATTATTACAAGTGAACGAGGCCGTGACTTAATTGTGTATAAAAAATATACATTTTACGAAGAAAACCATGTTAATGATGGTATTAAATGGCGTTGTACCCATCGTGGTTGTCTTTCAAAACTGTATCTTAATGAAAGTTCTAC
>NC_042493.1:132326446-132328494 GCF_005508785.2 Acyrthosiphon pisum
CATAAAAAAATAATGTGGAAAATGGTTAAACCCTCAGGATAAATCGTTTCAAATTTTGGCCCTATGCATGTGTTCAGTTGTGTACAATAAATTAATCAACAATACAATTCATCCTGTATGAAAATATAATTTATTGTGATTTAAATAGGTAGGTTGCGAATTTTAATCTTGAAGTGGTTAAATAATTGCAATATTTTATGGATATAGCAGGGCTTGAAAACGTTATAATAACGTTATGATTATTGATTATAACGTTTTATTTTTTACAAAAAACGATAGAAGTTTGTAAACGCAATTATAACGGAAAATACTATAATCAAAAATAATTAAATACCACATAACAAAACATAACGATTAACAAAATATATTATATAACATTAAACAAAACATAACGCAAAACGTAATTTATAGTTATAGTTAATATTTTAAAATCTATTTATTTAAAAGGTCTATTTGTTTCGTAGAACAATCTAAGAATTGATTATATTGTATCCGTATCCGGGCCATTAGGTACCTACCTGCATTAGTTGTTGTTTTTAAATTTAATAGGTATTAACACTATTTTAAATAATGATAAACGCAAAACTTTTATTACGTTTTAGTTCTAAATAACGATAAACGCAATACTTGGATACCTAAAGTTTTAATTCTGTGTAACGATAAACGCAAAACTTTGATAACGTTTGAAACTTGAATTCTAAAAAACGATAAACGCCAAAATTGTGTAGATAACGTTTTAATTGTATGACTACGAAGTAAAAAAATAGCCAATAGGTATAAAACTAATCTCCTTTTCAAGAAGCGATTTTGTACCAAACTTTCATGATCTTTAATAGAAAACTGACATTTGACTTAAACAGTAGCATTATCTTCAAACCATCTATAATTGTGTTATATAAAATTAAATTTTTTTTTTGTGTGTAAAAAAAATTTGGACAGTACATATCAAAAAATTAAAAAATGCGTTACCAGGCGTTGCTGCTAAGTATAGATTGTTATCGTCTACAAATAACCCACATTTTTGTATTGGTTTTTTAATGATCGTTTCCAATGTTTTTATTGCAATATCTTTCGTTTCTTTAGGCAAAGAATAGTCGATGGAAATTAGTTTTAGTATTATTTGTATTATATGAAATGTCAAACACTATATTTTTACTTAAAGTGTTCTGACTCATTTTACAAATTTTACCTAAATTAGAAGCTATAAGACGATTTCTTCGATCAATAAACCAAGTTTTCCTATCACATTGGTTTCGGGTTTCATACTCTTATGTATTTTTTGCAGTTAATGAAAGTGTAGTGATTTTATGAATTCTGCTTTCTTTTTTAGTTTCTTATAAAATTGTAGTCAATAAGTTGCACATTTTACACTTAAAAATCCACGTAGATTTAAAGCCTTTTCGAATTTCCTTCACAAACTCTACGTCAATAAAAGTGCATCCTAAGCCAGGAGTATGCATTTTGTTACATGCATTTTGAACTTGTAGAAATATATATGCCATGTTTACAATTCGTCTAACACCAAGTACACAATTCGATTCATTACAAAAATATTTAATGATATTAATATAATTCTATAATAAAACTCTAAAAATGCCCTATAAAAAAATGTTTGAAACACGAATTTATACATTAAATTATTTTATTTTTTAAAGAAAAAAAATGATTGTTTATTACCTACCTAATGAAATAAATAAATATTAAAATTGAGCAAAAAAAAAATAAATATGTTTGCTCGAAAATTTTTTAATATTGCCAGCTACGTATATAAATATAAAACAAGTGAGTAGGTTAACAAATTAAATAAGTCAACTTTT
The DNA here is from genome assembly GCF_005508785.2 of Acyrthosiphon pisum. NCBI lineage: Eukaryota > Metazoa > Arthropoda > Insecta > Hemiptera > Aphididae > Acyrthosiphon > Acyrthosiphon pisum. The sequence continues at coordinate 132,328,264 of NC_042493.1, forward strand.
TTTAGTCATAATATAAAAAAATAATTATTAGAAATAATGGTGTATATAGATAGTTTTACCTGTTGATACTTTATATCGTGGTTTTGAGTTGATGCGGGATGTATTATATCTGAAATATCCAAATCGTTATGAGCCTACTAAAATTAAAAATGTCTTCAATTGGTGTTGTGTTACACTCACTGGTGTAAAAACTTAAAAATAAGAGAATATAAATACGACTCCTGTCAATAA
>NC_042493.1:132330830-132331938 GCF_005508785.2 Acyrthosiphon pisum
CCATTCCCAGTTAAACCTTAAAGTAACTGACTCGTACATTACAAAATCTATGATATAAATTTAATGATCAGATCCGTGACGTTTAATATGTAGAACAACTGTTAACGTCTCGTTAAAATTATCAATTGGATTATTGTTTTGGTCAACTAACTGAACAGTAATTGAAATTAATATCTGTTTTGTTTAATCTGTAATATATAAGGTTTACCGGAGATTGAACAACCTTTGTTCCTGTTCTCCCACTCGGGAAAAACTCATATATCGAATGGCTTTGAAGTTGGTTGTTGAATGACCCATGTGCTATATTACACATTACTTTTATAGAATTAATTGTGTTTAAATTTGTAGCTTTATCTGATCGATGTTCTTCATGAAACGGTCCACAATCTTTTTTTCTATACCCAAAAACAGGTGCTATACTAAATGAAGTATTAAATCGAAGTATTCCATTACATTTTATATACGTTCTAAAATCGACAGGATCCATACGTATACTGAATGTTAGATGTGTTCCGTGGTCGTTATTAACTTGAGATAACTCTTTTGCCATATAATTGTTAATATCTTCTATTTCATAGCATCCGTCTTCCAAACAAAATTCAAAAACGTGATAGTCGTCTTTTTTTCTCTTTGGAGGAATTGTTTCTATTTTCAGCCGGTTATTAGTTGGATTTATAATATTTGGAAATGAATTGAACGTTTGCAAAGATAACAAAGCTATTTCTGAATCCCCGTAAACGTTTAGAGATGGAAAATAATTTGCTGACAATACAGTTGAATTTCCAGTAAAACTTAATGTAATAGATTCATGCATTGTAAAAATTCAAGACATAAATGACCACAGTTAAATGTATTGAAGTCTTGATAGTTGGAATAGTTGTATACTATTTTGAACTGTCTGAAATAATGTTGTAATTCAATTGGTGGTGGTAAATCACCAAAGCTATCAAAATATACAACTTTGTCCTTATTTTTATAAAACGCTACCCAATGGCTTCCGTCGCCTGAAGATATATCCAAGTTTAATATACCACATTCAATAGCGTGCGGTTTTTAGGTAAGTTATCACGTGAAAAGACACCACGGAATGATTGATTTTCAACTTTCC
>NC_042493.1:132331988-132333402 GCF_005508785.2 Acyrthosiphon pisum
TATTGTAGTGAATAATATTATACCTACATTTTATTATTTTTTCCTAATATTCGATTAGTATCCGATTTTATCTCGCCGATTACAGTCGTCGCGTCGTTGAAGTATAAAAGTGTAAAAGTGAATAATATTATACCTACATTTTATTATTTTTCGTAATATTTTCGAAATGCCGAAAATTAAAACGTTGGTTAGTGCTCGTCTGCGTGCATTTGTGTCGGAATTCGGCGACGATATTTTTTCTTCCGATGGCACAGTTCTTTATTGTAAAGTATGTGAAGTAAAGGTGGCCTCAGAAAAAAAATGTACTATTCAACAACACATTTCCCGTATAAAACATAAAAATGGTATAGAGCGCAAACATTTAAAACAAAGTCAAAGTTTTCTTACTACGTCGTCAAAAAAATCTACTTTTAATTACGATTTATGTCAAGCTCTTTTATCAGCCAATATTCCCCTACACAAAATATCAAATAAATTATTCCATGCATTTTTGGAAAAATACACACATAAAAGTATTCCTGACGAATCAACGCTAAGGAAAACCTATGTTGTTCAATGTTACGAAGACTGTATTAACAAAATAAGAAGTTATTGCGAAAACCAAAAGCTATGGGTTTCTATAGACGAAACCACGGATTCAGTAGGACGGTATGTAGCTAACGTGATTGTCGGTACATTGAAAGTCGGAGGCCCGGGGAAAATATTTTTGCTCAATTCAGAAATTTTAGAAAAAGCTAACCATACCTCCATCGCCAAATTATTAGATACATCTCTACATATTTTATGGCCCCAAGGAATAAAGCATGACAATATTTTGTTGTTCTTAAGTGATGCCGCTCCCTATATGATGAAAGCTGGCAGAGGTATAAAAATCCTGTACTCTAAAATGGAACACGTAAGTTGTTTGGCCCATGGATTACATAGGATTGCGGAAGAGATTCGAAAACAATTCCCAAAAGTAGATCAGTTAATATCGAACATCAAAAAAATATTTTTGAAATGTCCATCACATGTTCAATATTTCAAGGAAATGGCACCTAATATTCCTCTACCACCACAACCAGTATTGACAAGATGAGGTACATGGTTAAAAGCTGCTACTTATTTTTGTGAACATTTTGAAATTTTGAAAACTATTATTATGGGACTAAACAAAGATGATTCTACGTCAGTTGAAAAAGCACAGGATCTTATAAGCGATGATAATGTAAAACATAATTTAATTTACATTAACGCCAACTATGGAACTCAGGCTTTATGATTCAATACAAATTGTACAAGATATTTTAATTAAAATTGAATCAGCAGCAGTTAATAGAATTGGAAATGAAATAAAAAACAAATTTAAAGCGGTACTTGCCAAAAATACTGGATTTCAAACGATGTCAACAATTTCTAAAATTTTAAATGACGA
>NC_042493.1:132334014-132334369 GCF_005508785.2 Acyrthosiphon pisum
GTAAAATAGAGTAAAATATTTAAAAAAAATGTATTTTTATTAATATAAAACTAATTTTTGTAATTTTTTTCGGACATTTTTTGCTATTTTTATGGTCATTTTTTATTGTTTTTAAGGTTATCAACTTCCGAGCCCTAATTATAATATCGACGCTCCCAACGAAAAAGGACGTTACTCACTTTTACGATTTTTTTTTTTTTTTTCCATGCGGTGTTACTGTTTTTCTGGTTGTCCGGCGACGCTGATTGTTGTATTTAATCAAACAAAGACGTTGTGAACAATAAGATTGAGTTACTACCATCTTCGTCGGAAATCCAGTAACACCAATAAAACTACTTTAAAAAAAAAAAAAAAA
>NC_042493.1:132334469-132334822 GCF_005508785.2 Acyrthosiphon pisum
AAGCTGAATATGGTGATGTTATTTATTTTACGGAAGTTCGTTGGTTAAGTAGGGGGCAGCTTTAAAACGTTTTTTTACTCTTAGAGAGGAAATAAATATATTTATGAATGAAAAAGAAAAAAATGTTCCCCAATTATCGGATAAAAAATGGATACTCGACCTTGCTTTTTTAACTGACATGACCACATTTTTAAATGAATTAAATGTAAAATTACAAGGGAAAGAAAAACTATTACCGGATATGTACTCTGATATAAAATCATTTACGGTGAAATTAAAATTGTTTTACAAGCATATTGATGAAAAAAAATTAGATCATTTTGTTTGTTGTAAAAAAGCCATGGAAACATTTC
>NC_042493.1:132336528-132337529 GCF_005508785.2 Acyrthosiphon pisum
ACAGCAATCAACTTATCACCTACACAATGGAAGTCACCAGCAATTGTGCCCGCCGCGTTGTTGTGAGTAAATAGCGTAAAATTATTATTTTTTTTTGTTGTTCGTCTCCTATGGTATATTATATGACCATAGTATATTATAAGTGAAATTAAAAGTACAATCGTGTTAAATAAGAGTAAAATAAAATAAAATAAAAGTAAAGTAAAATAAAATAAAACTGAAATAAAAGTATTTGAACATTGAAGAAAATTAATAATTAAATGAAATAATAAAATTATTTTTAAAATAAAAAAATAAATCAATGAGAATAATTTAAATTAAATAATAAGTTTATAATAATTAAATAAAATAATAAATTTATTTTAAAATAAAAATAAATCATTGATAATAAATAATTAAATAATAATTAAATATTTTTGGAATTTAAATTAAATAATCATTAAATAAAATAATAAATTTATTTTAAATAGTTCATTGAGAATAAAATAATGAAAATAATAGTATAATAATTAAATATTTTTTCGGGTATTTTTAATTAAATAATCATTAAATAAAATAATTTATTTATTTTAAAATAAAAAATTAAATCATTGATAATAAATTAAATATTTTTGGAAGTTTAAATTAAATAATAATTAAATAAAATAATAAATTTATTTTAAAATAAAAATAAAATCATTAAGAATAAATTAAAGAATAATTAAATATTTTTGGGCATTTAGATTAAATAATAATTAAATAAAATAATACATTTATTTTAAAATAAATTGCTGAGAATAAAATTAAACAACAATAAATTATTGTGAGGAAATAAATATTTAAATAGAATTTTTTTAAAATTAATAGAATAAAGGATTAATTAATTAATACTGGAATAACAGTGATAGTTAAATCATTTAAGTTGAACAATTGAGTAGTTATTGTAATAATTTTGGGAATTATTATTAAATATTTTATTTTAATTAAAGACAAATAAGTCTTTATTTTATTTTTTTTTGGTA
>NC_042493.1:132337629-132339164 GCF_005508785.2 Acyrthosiphon pisum
TATAATAAATATTATTGAAATAAATACCTTAATTCCATGATTCCAACATCTTCTTCACTACTACTTAAATCTGACATGGTTTTTATCTTAACTATATACCTAAATGTAAAATAAATAAAATAGGTATGAGTACTTAAGTTTGTAAATAATAAAAATGTCTCTAAACTCTAGTCAACTTTAACCATAAATATTTAATAATATTATTAAATATTTGATACATTGTATTCTTGGGTATTTTATTTTAAACAATAATACTTATTACTTTAATGCATTTAATATACTTAGGCACCTAATATAAAATGTAATTCTCAATCAATATTGTTATTTAGTTTACATTTTGAGAGCTAATATTTATTATTTATAAAGAATTAAATTAGGTAATTGAAAAGTGATAACTCAAATACAATCATTATTCAAATTTTCAAAACCACTATGCATCTAGGCCCTTTTAATAGTTTTAGCAAACTAGGAAAAGTTTTGGATGTAATTGAGCATAGGTATTATTAATTTCATGCCTAATTCAATTAAAAAGTCGAATGTTCCAACTTCTTCAAAAAATCTTCTACGCTTAGTAGATTTACTAATATTATGGTTATACTTACAAACTGAATGTTCTAAATAATTATAAATATAGATATAACTTTGTACTTACTTATATCACGCAAGACGCAATCGCGGAACGTGGAAACCTCAACGGAAAGTACGATCAACGAAATTTGACACACGTTCAGTAGTTTAGCGAAGTAAAATAAATCCGCTAACTAAACGGAAAACGTTATACGTAGATACAAAAAACAACACTATAGGTATATACGCAAATGCAAGACACAATGGCGGAACGCTGAAACAGTGAAACAGTCAAACCAAACATCAACGGCAACAATCAACAACAAATCCAGAACGCACGAAACGAACCACGAGGCAAAAAAAAATGATTTTTCGTAACCGTGGAATATGGATACCTAGTGGAGCGTGGAGCGTCGCAGTGAAGCACTAAAATATAATATTAATAATTTGACAATGCGCTGCCGCCGTTATACTCGTTAACCATAAACAAAAATATATTAATATTATATTAGATAGTACAATAGTAAATACTAAATACGCATTGGTCACTCGTCGGTCATATCGTACCGCGCGGTATCGACGTCGTTCATCATTGTGGTAGGGTGAGGTATGCATAGATCTAGAATATTCACAAAAAATATAAAAATAGCTGATATTTCCAAACAAAAACAAAAACCTCAACTGGTCTGTATAGATAGCAACACGTATTGCTTAATGAATAATGCGCCATAATATATTCTATAGATTTTAGTATTGTTTACTTGTTAGTTCTTAGAACCATAATTAATAATAATAATATACTATATAGTATATTGTAAATTATAATTATTTTAATAAAAGAAGTTGATTGCAATAAAATTATTGATACTTTAGATGTATAGAAATCGCAAAAAGTGATAAGCAGCTCATACACTACATAAACATCGATAATAAACATAATATTTATTGTTTATAATAAAATACAAATT
>NC_042493.1:132340350-132341435 GCF_005508785.2 Acyrthosiphon pisum
ATATTTTAAGCCACATTCGGACAATGTATATTTATTTTGAGAAGTATTTGACGGGAATAATTTGAATGTTTTAAATCTTGATGAAAACGAAGAGAATTTTGGATTAACCACAGTCGGATTACTTTGTATACGATAAACTAAGGATTCAAAATCATTTGGACATTTTTGAAAATTCATTTTTGAAAAAATTGAATAACTTATAAAACAATTTAATGAAACTTTTAGAAAATAAAGTAAAATGAGACACAACTTGACTAAACGATGGATCATTAATAACTGAATATAAAAAAATGATCAACTTATAACTTTAAAGAATATAATTTTTTTAAAAGAACAGACATTTATTAATTATATAAATTACAGTGCAACCAACATAAATAAATAAAAAAAAAAAAAAAAATGCGAATATAGTAATTATTATTTCAGTTTTTTAGTTGTTGAAAAAAAAACCATTTAGCATGTATACTGTAAATATTTGGACAAAACTGACTTTGAGTGTGCAAGCTCTTCATAATTTTTTATACGGTAAAATTATTGTGTCCAAGGGGAACATCCTCCCTTGAACGGTGTGAAATTACCGTGTAAAAAGTGTACAAATTCTTCATAATTTTTACATGGTAAAATTATTGTGTCCAAGCGGAACATTCTCCCTTGAACGGTGTGAAATTACCGTGGTGACACAAAAAGTAGACTGTGAACATACAAATGTATACTACTCTCCATTAAATTTATTTTATTAGATATTGATATTAGGTTTTTTTTTATTTTTAAAGATTCTTACACTGTAGCCGTAAATGGGAAACGCGTTTCTACGGCTAATACCACCTCATTAACGCGAAAAAGACTAGGATGGAAATGGTGAAGGTCCCCGGGTTTGTTGAGATTTTGTCGTCCGCAAATAGAAAAATAGTTTGGCACTATGCTAAAAATATCGGCAATACATTGATTTATTCCGACTTTCTTCGACCACTCATGCCTGAACTAGTAAATTTATTAAAGGCCTCATTACAAAAACATGGTATTAAATTCAATCTTAAACTCGAGGCGACTTATAACCGTTCAAACGTGCCAAACTCATCGGATAA
>NC_042493.1:132342221-132348249 GCF_005508785.2 Acyrthosiphon pisum
GGAGTGCCAGTACGTGCCGATTTCTTAATTCCTGATCGCATAATAAGGATCGTACCTATTTGTCGATGACAATGATTTTATTGGGGATGTTCGATTTCTACAAGCGACAGTCTGGCCGTTATTTATTACTGTGTAGGATTTTAGTTTATAACTATAATGGTGTGGGAGCATATCATTACACTGGGAAAGATTTATATTCGTTATCGTTATTTAAAAATAAAGATACTAATTTATCTAACTTACGAGATTTCGCTATCGGCTACTGCCATAAATTGTACTGAAAATACACAAAATCGCAGTTATTATTCCCACTAAAATTGTTTATGAACACAACATTAAATATATTGGTATTTTTATTTTATTTTTGTAAATACTAAGACTATTTTTTTAAATTTATAAATTTTCACTATCTTCAATCACAATATAATGTACTGTAGGTTGGTGCTAAAGTTGAAGTAGAAGGCGAATGGCAGTTATTATTCTCTCTAAAATTATTTATGAACATAAAATATATACCCACTCTATTACATCTGTAATTTTATTTGGTTTATTTGGTTATATTCAATACATATGTACCACTTACCTGATTGTGATTGTCTACATTGAATGATTTCTGATATAAATGGTTTTTTGGGTATTTATTATTGTTATCATAACCAAATAGTTCGATAATTCAAGTATTGCGGCGTATTATTGTAAAGAGCCCAATTTTTGACATTTTAATTAATTAGTTAAATAATTAATCGATAAAAAGTAAAAAAAAAAATGTTAACTTACCGTGTGATATTTGACAATTGGAATACGATATCAAAATTTGGATTTCTAACGATTGTTAAAAAATTTCTCCTCTACAATTTTTATAATAGGTATTTTTACTGTAAACCGCTTCAATAAGCCGTATTACTTGAAGAACAAAAGTGTAGATTTTATTTGTATAAAATTCGGATACGAATGCAAAATATAAAATCGAACCAAGTCCAAATTAAATAATATTTGTGAAATAAATTGATAACATAAAATATAACCGATAACTTTTATCGTATATTTATGTTATCCAAATAATAAAAACAATGCTACATAAATAAAATTCTTCTCTATGGGTTGTAAAATTTTGTTTATTCTATTACAAATATGATGCGAGAAATGTTGTCCCGCGCGAAACAGTTTTTACAACGGAATTACGAGTGATGTGGCGTCTTCTTAAAGAAAAAAATATCAAGAAGTAATATAATACCGAATTCGCGCAAGTCACACACACTTACACATTTAGGTCAACATCTTTCTCATTTCTATAATACAGATTAAGAAAATTGTAATATAATTACGTATTTATGACGAAACAACTAGGGTATTAGGTTTGACCATTCAATCGATTAAAAAAATTTCCGTATAAATTAACATTTATGTACCTACCTAACAATAATTATTATTATTATAAATAGGTTCATTGCAAATTCATGAACTTACAAAAATAAGAAAAGTGTAATATAAGGGTAATATGGCTTTAACAATTGACCCAGAATAATTAGCCTACTCACATTTTTTCATATTCTAATGGGTAATAAACTATGATCAAAATTAATGTGAAATGGTTTTTATAATAATATTGTGTTAAATGCATTAATAAAATATAGGCCGAATTTCAAAAATATAAACCTATTTACGTCTTAATAGTTATAAATCAAATAATTATTATTAATTTCCCCTTAATCATCAAAAGCTAAACTAGGAGGTACATGGGGTGACTTTGCACCCCCAAAATAAATTATTTAACTGTTTCTTAAAATATTCATAAACCTTTTAAAATTCAACTGTAATTCTTAATTTGTTTTTATTTAAATTAAATAATTATTTTATACTGCCTATGATAAAATATATGGTAAATATCATTAGATGAATACATGTATTTGGTTTTAAGAAAACAATTTTTGTTGCTACATTGGTACGATTATTATTTATTATAGATAATTCTACAGTATATGTACTGAACTATTATATTATACAAACAGTATACTGTAAAAAATTTAACTTTATTGAATAACATTTTGTTTTTTTTGTATAATTGTTTACAAAGTGAAAACTACAAAACCTACATTCGATTTTATACATATTTAAAAACAAATTCAATTAAATGTAAACACTGACATTTAATTGAACATTTGAACTTGCTCGCTGGTTTTAAGTTCCAGTAAGTTGATTTGACGATCAAATGTATAGGTACTATGTAATTAAAAAAGTAGAAACTTCTAAGCACCAAAATATGCAATGTTAGACAAATGCCCAAACCAATCATCCACTTTTTGTCCGAGGTTATTTCTTCTTGTAATTTTTATAGAAATACTTTCTTATATTTTGTTCTTTTAATGCTATTTTTATCATAGACAACTTCTAACCATATTTTAGTAGTCTGATGACCACAATTTCAAAAAATGAAAACATTTTGTGGGATACATAATATTGCTACTAATCAAATTTATTTCAATATTAATGTATATTTGTCTGGTATATATTATATTAATACTAATTATTAAATATAATATGAGATGGGAATCTTACCGCAAATTTTTTTCGGTAAATTTTACGTAAATGTATGTACATTTTTTAATACTGTATAATATTTTTATTTAATAAATTTAATACAAACTCAATAACATTTTTATAACTAATCTAACCGTAGTTTTTCTTTTTGAGAATATACTGTATATGTTTAATTAAATAGGTATTTGGAAAATTAAAGTTAATTTTATGTTACTTAATACCCATTACATAAATTTAAATAAATTTATAAAAATGTATTATCTACAGCCAACATGTTATGTTTAAAAGTGCTGATTTCCAAAAATAAAAATTAATTGTTCTATATAAAATAATTTATACAAATATTTATGTATACATGTTCTAAACTGGAAATGAAAATTTCTAAGAATAATAATACATAATTTGGTTACGAGTCTGATTTTTCAGTTATGGCCATGTAAGGAACATAATCTATAGCCATAAGACATGCAAAGAGTGTCATCAACATTTTTGGTTTTACTTCGGTAATATCTTCTGGTAAAGCATACACTCTAGCACCCGTCTTTCTGGCCATTGATATTGCATATTTAGCATTAGCTAAATTATCCTAAAAAAAATGATTCAATTTAGTTATAAATCAAATATTCAAAAGCAATTTTTGATAATTATTTTTATTAATAATATTACCTCAGCGTCACCTTCCTTTTTAATTACATCATAATTAATGGTGCCTGGTTTTATTGCATCAATTAAATCAATAACAATTCGCCCATCAGCTAATGCACGATCTTGGAATCCTTTTAAAGTTGAAGATTTATTGGCGTTTTGTAACTTGTTGTTAACCCAGGTAATAATTTCTTTTTCGATCATTGGACTTCCAGTTTTAGCAAGTTGAGTTAAGACTGATAAAGTATATGCACGCATTAGTTGCCAAATTAAAGCTATAAGAAAAAACATAAAAAATTGTTTGATCAATAGCTTATAGTTATGCTTCATATTAAATAGTTAAAAATTTTAGTAAAACTGAAATCAAAAACACTGAACAATTTTTTATTTATTATATCGGTCACGGCAGATATGCATTACCGATACCATCAAAAATAATATACAGATAAGACATATTAACAACACAATGGCTTATCTGTGTATTTTAATATCAATGACGTTACCCTTAACAATTAAAATGCTGGTATAATCGCAAAAAATATGAAATATGTCATAATGTTAACTTTGACCCTTTTTTATTTTTTACTGTACCAACAATTATTTATTTATTTTGCTCACCTAATGTAAGTGTTGCATTTCCATAATTTAAATCTTGTCCAGCAATACCAACTAACGAAAACCTTAATTGACGACCCAACTCAACAGCATAGTTGCAATTTTCCAATTTTTCCATAAATTTTCGCAGTTTAGAAAATTTTCTACATTATAAACATATTGATGTTTGAATTACTCATACTATATTATAATTGTACAAAAGCAAAGGATGTCATTACACAATTTGTTTTCTCTCTGACATTTTACATAAAATTAACGTTCAGCAGAACGTAATTACTGAGAACAGTATCGTTAGCTTTAATATTAAGATTGAATTATTCAATTAAACATTTTCAGCGATACATTAGTACTTTTTGATTGTTATATTTTACAGTTTTATACTCATAACTCGCATCAAAATTGAAATATTATGAAAAATCCAATAAACACAAATAATATTCTTAACTTTGAGTTGGATAATAGGTCAATTCATTCTAAAATAACAAGAATGGTTTGGTTCAATGCAAATTGACCATGTTATGCATGATTCACAGAAAGTAAACTTATTATGCGCTAACATCATCTTATGTGAATTTGAAATGTATAACAATTTATTTATTTAATTTTAAGATTTCAAGCGAAATTTAAATTATAATTTTTTTACCTGTGTACTTTGGACCAATTAACAATTCCTGGTTTAATAATATCATACAATTGAAATATTATGAGACCATCTGCCAAATCTGAATAAAGCCAATTAACATGAGGTGTTACACCCATAGAATTCATCCAATTTCTGTATGCTATAATAAAAATTAGAGAATTCATTACATAATACGAAAATGAAATAAAAAGACTAATCAACAGTATACCAGGTGATTCTTTTATCATTATACTCGTTATACTAATAATTTCAAAAAGTATAAATGTTAAAAAAAAAAAAAATACTTTATTTCTAGTCTCTAAAAACAATGTTTTTAAGAAATATGCAGTTATTTAAATATTTTTATCCTTAACATTTTTGTAGATTTTTACTTATTTGAATGACAACACACAGTTTTAATTTCACATTTCAAAGCAGAATATTTTTCTTAAGTATTTAGATACATGAAAATCAAAATTAGGAAGAGTAGTTTATGATAAAGTATCAAAATACTCAGAAAAATATTCTGCTCTAGAAGATGAAATTAAAATTGTGTGTTGTAATTCAAAAAAAGTAAAAAACTTAGAAAAATATAATTATTTAATAAACCCATTATTTTGTAACCACTTGAAACCGTGTAAAAAATATATTTTCAAATAAAATAATACTTTTTGAATAATAGGAGTCCTATGTTTAATGAATCACTTGGTATATAAATCTGAGTTTCAAATATAAATCTTATTAAAAAAATAAAAACTAACTTTTTTCTTCTCTTGTTTCTTCAATTGATTCTAATCTTGCAATGTCTCCTTCAGGTTTGTCTAATCCTGGATGATTGTTAAACAAATTAGCAACAAATGCAAGATTTAATTTGTATACACCATTCACAACATCAGCGGGTGTAACAAAACTTCGACAACCTAACTTAGCTGCTTGCTGCAACATTATATCAGCTCTTTTGTTCAAATCCGGTTCCTTTATAGACAATAAATGTAATTTAATGATCCAATGATTTGTATACTCAATGAAAATGTTGGTTAATTAATCAAAATTAAAACATAGTTAATAACTAGGGGTCTTACTCTTAAATGAATACAAACATAAGTGTACATGGATATCGTGAAGACGTATGATTAATAATTATATAATATGTGAATTAATAAATGCTAAAACACTATCGGAATCATATTCACATGAATTTGTTATTCATAAAAATAATTTTCAATTATATCAACTGAATATTTATATTATTTATATAAAAAACAGTTATTAATTTTACAAAAAAAATATTATTGTTAACTAATGATTTTTAGATGGTGGTCAGATATTACATTATAACCTAAGTAGTTATACTTTATGTTATTGGTTATTAAATCAATCTATATTAATAATATGAGTAAAATCATCTTTAAATATAATAATAGAAAAATAAGTACTTAAGTAAAGACGTAAATATGTGAATAATATTATAAATTCACGGAAAATTTTAAGTAACAGGTCTTATAAATCGAACATTAATTTCACGTGAAAATGTAAAGCAAGTACACATGAAAACAGTTCAATTTTAAATATTTTAAATATCACTCAATGAAAGAATATTATGTTTCT
>NC_042493.1:132348514-132366723 GCF_005508785.2 Acyrthosiphon pisum
AAATTAGCAAAATATTTTACAATCATCTTTACTTACAAAACTAAATATTATTTTATACCTTGAAACTCCAGCACGATTCAAATGGTAGTTAACCCATCCAAGAAGTATAGCTTCTGGTGATAGTTTTATAAGCTCTTCAATTTTTTCTCCATCTTGTAATAATGTAGCTAACCCAGGACAGTTTTCAAGAGTAATTTGACTAAACAATCCTATCTAAATAATTTAAATTAAATTAGTTTTTTTTAAGTGTTTTACTGCCAAACATATATTTACCTTAATAATTTGCCAGAGTAAACCAAGGACTAAATGTGGTTTTCCTTTAGCAAGATCATGAGCATCAATATTCACAATATTACAACCAATAGATTGACTGGAAACTAGTGCTAGTGTTAAATTTTCTAATTTTTTGTAAACAGTAAGGTTGCTTTTATTTGTTTCTTTATTAATTGCTCTTTCGTCAATTGTATCAGGACAAGAATGATTAATAACCTTGCTAAAAAAAAGATTTTAAACAATTATGATAAATGCATAATTATTTATATAAAATTACCAATATAAATAATATAAAAATTGTATGTTTTAAGTCTAAAATCTGTTTACCAGAGCAATATTCCATCTACGACCTTTTCATATAAATTTTTCCCTTTACATTCTATTGGAAGTAAATGCTTTAGGTCAGGATCATTACTCAAGTTAGTATTGATCCAATTAGAAAATGCAAGCTGTTCTTCTAAACATACAGAATGTGTTGTTCCTTCACTCGATGCATCGGACATACCACCTAAAGTTTCTAAGTTTTCTTTTTTAGAAACAACTTGTTTAAATGAGCTAGCAACTTCTCCTGCTTTTAAGTCTGAACATAGCTGAAAAGTATATTAATGTTAAATGTTTATAACTTTGAGTTTGTTTAGATGTTAGATAACTATATAAAATATTCAACCTTTTTAAATTCTGAAATTACAAGTTTTCCTTTTGTTTCAGTTCTTTTACCATCATAATCTTCAATAATTTTTCGAACTTTCCATGCAGGTAACTTAAAACCACATAAATCTAGAGCCTCTTGTAGTTCTGAAAGATCAATAGTTCCATCTCCATGTTTATCAATCTAAAAAAAAAAATAAAAAAATAAATTCTTTTATTCAATACAAACTGATTTTTTATGTAATTATAAAATTAAACATATTTGAAAATAGGAGAGAAGTAATTAGACAGTAAAAAAATGCTTACATATTTTATGTAGGTAATTGAAAAGTTTTGCATGGAATCTTAAATGTACCTAATAGGTATTAGGTACTCATGTTACCCAGTATTTGTTCGAATGGTACAAATCTTTATTTTAATAATTGCACTATAGAATATAGAACCTATAGATAGTAAACCCATAATATGGCATATCCTAATATTTAAGTTGTAATATTTTAGTTGTTGGTAGGCAATATGGCAAATGTTTTATATTTTATAAATTGGCAGGTATTATTTTTCATTTTATTTAATTGTGAATTTTCTAATGAATTATGAATGATGTGATTCCATAACAATAATAGAAAAATATCTTAAATGGTATAGGTACCTACCTAGTTGGTGCCTTCGGAGTTAAAATTTAAAACTCTTAATAGTTTTCTAAAGCGCAGGGAAAAATAAAACAAAATTTGAGGAAAAAAGGTAATTTTTACGCAAAATAGGTTTTCAGCAAGGTTTTTGGTCGGCGTAACTCTAAAACAAATAACCGTAAATACATGAAAATTTTACTGAATATTTGTATTATATTATTTTTTTTACACACGCAAAATATTTTGATTTGTTTTAAGCGGTTCACAGACATTTTCAAATTCCAATTGTTTTAGTATTTTTTTTCTAAAAATGTCAATTAAATTTTATTTGTTGGTTCAAAAAACTTGAATATTTAATACGAGATTCCTAACACAGTTAAACCTATGTAATATGGAACCTGAATAACGTGGAAACCTGAGTTTTATGGAAAAATGTTACGCTCTCGGCGAACCTAATGTATTTTTAAATACATCGTTCCCTGAATAAGATGGAACCTGTTTAACGTGGAAATGGAAACAATATTTTGTCATGTACCTGTCATGGAAATATGTACATGTACTATTTTAAAATTATCAGTCAATAAATATAATCTATATCAATTATATAGATTATTTCGTTGCAATAAGTTTATTTGATCGATATATTATGTCGTAGTACCTAGTGTTCTGACGTTGAATGCGTATAGACGTATATTCAATATGACGTCCAAAAATAAATGTTTAACACTGTCTAAATGAAAAAATTAAATTGATTGAGTCAAGTGAAAAAAGATAAATTAACAGTAAAACAAATTTGTGAACTTTTCAAATGTGGAAAAAGTCAAGTGTATAATATATTAAAGCAAAAAAATTAAATAAAAGAACAATGGATGAATGGTATGCAATAAGTTTAACTATTAAAATGTAAAATTCAAAATTCTATATATGTAGGTATAATTTTCATTTTAGGAAATGGGCGAATAAAAAGAAAACCAAAATCCAACGCTAATGAAGACATTTTTTTAATTTGACTTGGGAGTGGTTTGTAAGTGCTAGAGCAAAAAATATACCGACTTCTGGACCAATTATACAGACTAAAGCACGCCAAATTGCTAAACAAATGCCAGTCACCGAATTTAAAGCATCAAATAGCTGGTTGGAAAGTTTTAAAAATCGACATAATATTATTTGGCATCAAATTTGCGGTGATTCAAATAGTGTCGATGTTAAAAATGTTGAAGAATGGAAGGTGAAATCAAAACTAATTATTGAAGGATATGAACCTAAAAATATTTATAATGGTGATGAGATGGGTTTATTCTACGCGCATTACCAAGCAAAACACTATCAGTGTAAAGTGAAGAGTTATAAGCTTTCCAAAGAACGTTTAACGGTATTTTTGTACATTGTTACAATGACAGATTAAAAATATTCACGATTTATTTAAAAAGCATTTAAGATTCAAATTTTGAAAAAAATTATAAATTCTAAAATTTAAAAATGATTTTGTAAATAAAAATTTAAAACATGTTTAACTTTTATAATAAAAATAATATCTCAGAATAAATATAGTCATGAAGTCAATAACTTTTACTCTGCAAAGAAAACATGCAAGGTTTAATAAATATGATACAATTTTAAATTATTTAGTATTTTATTTCTTAAATTGAGTTAAATCTATAAGAATTAAGTCAGTATCTATTATTTATTCTTAAATACAGATGGCGAGATGCAGTGATTTTAGGATTGCACTAGTTATGTGGGTTACACCACTACACCAGTTATGGGTAAATGATTACAAATCACTGACTGTTTAACATATAATTTACTTGTATATGCCTTTTAAATTTTAAAATAATCAGGACAATTAATGTCTATTATAACGCAGGGGATTATACCAGTTATATAATATCAAGGCTCTCTAATTCTAATAGATTCTATTAGTGATTAAGCTGAAACTGACATATTATTATCAAATTAAAAGGTTAGAAATTTACAGCAATTTACACCTTTAAATTGCTTATAATTTGCTTTAAAATTAAAATATCAAAAATAAACCTATTGTGGGGCCCTGGGTTTTTACCTTTAAATTTGATTAAAGGTCAATTCACTCTAATATTAAAAATAACAGTAAAACGGATTCATCTAAATGTAAAATTTGGTATGTTATGTGTTAGTAAGATGGAGATAACACGTCATATGGGGATATTGTCATCTTAAGTTATTCAAAAATTAAATAATGTAACAAATATTGTCTGTGGTCCAAATGCAACATAGCAAATTTGTGTTCAGCATAACCAATCCTTCCTGGGTACATTTTATTTTGTGTTTTTATTTTATTGTTTTTAATTTTTATGTTATATGAATCAAACGTTGTACTTGTAATCCATTGTTTTAGAGCACCTACAAAAATTACATTTTGAATTGAAATTGGAGCCCTAGCCATAACGCATTTGTATAGGTACATAAATATTTTATATTTATCTGATAAATTCAATTGTTAACTACTTCAAATTACAAATTTGGTGTTGATGTATTTTTAAATGACTCATACGAAAGGAAGATAACATTAATTATTTAAGATAATTAAAAAATATAAAATATAATTAGTCTAAATAGAACATTGTTTTATTTTATCAGTTTATAGTCTATACAGTTAAAATATGAATACTCCTCCATCCTGAGTAATGTAATTTGAAACAAAATTAATTTATAATAACACGTACCTAATTATAAAGTAGTTACAATTAGTTTGATAATTTATCGCAAATTGGACATTTCAGATCATAAAACATTAATAATCACATTCACGTCAACTCTGGCATCACAATATTTGAATGTGAATATTTGTGGTTGCATATATTTTATACTTAACGGTAATCTATACGTGTGCCCATATAAAATATATATGTTACAGTTAAAACCCGAAATCCGTCAAAACTAGTTTCCACAAATCCCTTTATTCAATTCTGGTCTTACCTAGTTAAAACTAGAATTCACAGCAGGATCAAATAAGTCAGTAAAAACTAGTTTTAACTAAAATGCATGACAATACATTGTATTTAAACTCGTACTCAATAAAACGCACGTAATAAATTCCTATAATAATTATTCTAATGTGTACTTATATTTATATTTTTCCCTAGTTAAAAATAGTTTAACCTATAAATATAAAAGTTATGGATTTTAACTAGATAATTCTAGTTTTCACCAATATATTTTAGACACAACTAGTTCTAACAAAATAAAAATAAATTAAAACTAGTTTTTAACTAGTTAAAACGAGAAGTGAATAAAGGGATTTGTGGAAACTAGTTTTGACTAGTTTCAACGGATTTCGGGTTTTAATTGTAACATATATATTTAGGAGTCGCTACAAAAATTGAATATCATTCGGGGGTAAACCGTAAAGCCACAGTAAAAACTGTAGGGGTAAACTGAAACGCCACAGTAAAAAGGTTAAGAAGCACTGGTAAATAATAAAATATATTATTATATAAACGAGTGTTATTATTTTATAAAAATGTTCTAATTCTTCATCAGAAACACAAAAAATACTTGTCAGCATATTATTGACTAAATATTAATACCTGTGTACTGACAACTAAGCATATTATTATAATTTCAAATAAAACCGAAATGTGTAAAACCTTGTATGTGTGGCAATATACTATTTTTTTGTCACGCCTATGCGTTCATCGATCTCGGCAAAGATATTGGAGGGATCTATATAACAACCAGACTATAATTATTCTGATTTCATATTTCATGAAAGAAACAATTTGGTTTTATTTATTTTAAGCGTCATACATGGAGCCATGGAGGTTATAATATGAATAATATGAGATGTAGCCAAAAGTGTATGTTTTGTAAGAACCATGGTATAGATTTTAGTTTGGCCCGGCACTATTAGAGATTCCCACTTTACCGCCCGCTGGACGGAAAAAGGACGCTTTCCAACATTTCAACCGCTATCGAAAACCAAACTTTCTATGCAGGCGTGACAAAATAGTATATTGTGTGGCAAGGGCGGGAAGTGAGCCATTTCAGTCGCGGGCGTCGTGTGCGGCACGAGCCGTAGGCGAGTGCCGCATTTCGCCCAAGACTGAAATGGCCTTCCCGCGCGAGCCACACATACTATTTTTTGTCACGCGCCTGCGTTCATGGAAAAGGTTATGCAAGGATCTATGCAACAATTATAGACTATTCTACAAAATATGTTTAAATGTTAATGCGTCATCCAAGGAGGTTATACTATAAATTTAAGATGTAACCAAAAGTTTATGTTTTGGAAGGACCGTGGTAGGTATACATTTTAGTTTCTGGTTGTGCAGGGATACGCGCCCGGCAGCCGGCACTTTTGGGGATTTCTTCTTTTCCGCCCGGCACTTTTGGGGATTTCCTCTTTTCCGCCCGGCACTTTTGGGGATTTCCTCTTTTCCGCCCGCTGGACGGAAAAAGGTTGCTTTCGAACGCTTCAACCGTGGTCGAAAACCAAACTTTCGGTGCAGGCGTGACAAAAAAGTATTATTATTTATTAATATTGATAGTAATATAGTATTATAGATTGTACATTTATTGCGACTGTTGAAATGGTAATGAAATATTCAAATATTATACAAAATTATAATTAATGTTATAATTTAACAATTAAAATAATCCGAGACCAAAATAAGTACCTAGTAACGATATTATATATTATATTATTATTGTTGTAGGTATAGGTGATACCTGTATAATAGGCTATAATAATAATATGAACACAATGAACCATTCAAATGTTGAAATCTTAAGCCCCCACGGGGAAGACGTCGACAGGTATGACAACGAGTGGCAAAGAAAATCTATCGCTCGGGTACCATATCGTTGGGAGAAAAGCCAGTAAGGCACAACACAAATACATTATACCTAATATTAAACAAAATATAATGTACGACATTCGAGTAGGTAGGTACAGGTAGCTTCGTTGTTTGTAAGTTACCTTGGAAAATTGTTCCTTGAGCTCGTCGTCGGCCGCAGCGACGTTCGCGCTGCCGTTGAATGCCTTGACGTAGTTCGCGGTGCCGTTGGGTGCCTTGACGTAGTTTGCGCTGCCGTTGAGTGCCTTGACGTAGTTTGAGACCTTCGACATTTTTCAGGACTAAAAGATCACGCGAGGGCGGGCGGAAGGTGTCCAACACGAATTTCTGCGACTGATGATTTCTGCAACAACGATGATGGTGACGCGGCGCCGATGGTTTACGACGAGAGCCCGAACGGCGTAACGATTTTCGATATTGGTACTCAACGTCAAAACGGCAAAGACCAAACTGTTGTTGACGGACTGTAGTTCTGTACTCTGTAGTGAGCAAGTGACGATGACTAATGAGGTGGAAATGAGGCGCGCCTCCGTACTGCTGAAGAATGACGACGTGTTCTGGGCTCGACGGCGGTCGGAGTGTTCACTGTTCGACTGTGCGGTCTATAGTATGCGATCGTATATTAGTTACGTTACTAGCTTGCGTGCGTGTATTGGCTATTTATCTGGTGAGGTGGTACGAATACGGTGCGGAGCGATGGGCGGAGGAGTCGCCGCCGCTGTGTGGACTGCGCACGCCGACTAAACTGACGTCGTACGATAAAGCGATTTTTGTGTTGAGATAGTTTGCCGTCTTTGTCTATTGTACCTATGCGTGATCAGTGGCGTATTTTAGGTGATTTATCGGGGGGTGTCCAACATTTATTGAACCTCCCAAACAACATTTTTAGAATTATTAACTTAACTAATATTTTATTTCTATCGAATTCATAGTTGTAATATAAATTATATTGAATCGATATATTTTTTCCGATTATTTTATTTTATTGTCCTATAATGGCGTTCGTCCCTAATGTGTTAATAATTATTTAATTTATTTGAATAAATAAGTACTTACGTTAT
This sequence comes from Acyrthosiphon pisum, assembly GCF_005508785.2. Taxonomy (NCBI): domain Eukaryota; kingdom Metazoa; phylum Arthropoda; class Insecta; order Hemiptera; family Aphididae; genus Acyrthosiphon; species Acyrthosiphon pisum. The sequence continues at coordinate 132,355,964 of NC_042493.1, forward strand.
TCAGTAATCACCTGATTGTGGACGGTGTTACGTACAGCAGGAGGGTAGACGAAAAAATTAATGACAAACTGACAAATAATACCACAATAGTATAATAGTATAATCATTGATAAATGGTATTAATTTAGTGTTTGAAAATTTCATGAAATTTAAAAAAAATGAAATATTTCAAATGTGTGAAATATTTCAGTATTTTAATAAATTTTGTTTTATTTTTAAATAAATTTTATATTTACATATAAATGTCACAAATCATCTTCATAATTGTATGGTACCTAAATGTATACCTAACCTTTGGTATTATACATTAAAAATGGTATTCAAAATTATTTAATATTTTAATGTTTAAATGATACAAGTAGGTATAATAGTACTAATAGTACTAATATCCTATAAAATAAATTATAATACCAATGTCCAATTATTAGGACTTTTTTTTAAGTCAGGGGGTGTCCAGACATGGGGGAAATCCCCCCTAAATACGCCACTGTGCGTGATACCCATTATATTAGGTATATGAATTTATTGTGTTAATACGACTACCTGTGGCGTATTTATATGCATGCACTATAGGCACGTGCCTACAGCGACAAATTTTTAGTATTTAGTATTTCAATAAAATTTACAATGCATATTTACTTAATTAATATCTATATATTTTACAGTAGGTAGCTAATTAAATTATAACTCAGTTAGTGCAGTATATTATATTATTATTTTAGTTATTTAGGGTGGCAATTTGCCACAAGCCTACACTCAGGAATCATATTAATATGCCTGACGACGACTTGTTCTATTTCCAACACGCCGATGACCGGTCGATCTATTATGCGATAATAATTCTCAAAACACGTTTGAATATGTCATGAAGCCAACCTACACGTCTTGAGGTCGACTAACTCACGCTTTCGATTTCATCTTATCGTCTCGAGTTTACCAAAAAAATGTCATATGACAAATTGTAACGTTACAATTTTTCCAATTCACTTAGGTGCTGTTTACAGAGATCGAAAATATATGCGACTATATGGCAACCCTATACGGCGCATCGGCCGTTATTATTGTCGACCACATCCTTTTTAGACCGGATTAATAGTATACCACACACGCACTCCGGTTTTCTCTGTCTTACAGTACACACATAATGATTGGACGGAAATGGAAATCTGGTATAATTATTGGTGGTGGGTTAAATGATATTTATAAGTATCTACACATGGACAAAAAAAAAAATTACTTTAAAATAACAGTTACAATTTTATAACAAATAATATTACAAAAATACCTGAATTTTTTGAAGTTTTAGTTTTTTGGATGACAGTATACCTACATTTTTTATTTTAATCCCGATGCACAATATTTTTCTGTTCATTTCAGTGTAAATATAGAAAATTAGGAAGTCGCCTGTTGTATAATAGTAGATTTTTAGTTACTTATTGTGCTCACTGCTTGAATTAAATTATTTCAGCCCGAAAACTGCGTGACATCCTATATATTTCTAAAGATAATAGATATGTATTAATTGTTTATATGAGGTTCATTTAGAATTTAGAAATATATTTTTAATATAATATGTATATAATATCATTGTATTGAAATAATGTTCGCCTATATAGGTATACAAAATCGCATATTATATTACCTACTATTGATCAGCGAAATATTCTATCATTATTATTGTTATTGACTTAACATATAAGACCAACATATATAATATATATAGAATGGCGTAAATAAGATCGTGGTATACCTTAATGGCTTAAAATTAGTTAAAATATTTTGAAAATTTCATTGTTTATGGAAAATAATAATGTACGTAAAAACGTAATGATGAAAAGTTTCAAATGACTACAGGCTACAATATTAAGATTTTTTATAAATACAAAGTTATAACTAAAATTGTTATTTTCGTTTACATCCAATTTATAGGAGGGTCACTAGGTACAATTCAATATGCTTTTACTAAGACTTGGTAAACGTTATTCACATGATTATAAATAGCTTTTTTTTTAGATTCTGAGTGGAACGATGAATGTATTGATTTTACAAAGAGTTTTTTTATTTATTTTTTAATATTTTTATTTTTGTGTCTGTCATCACGGTTTGGGGCAGTAAAACTGCTTCGATTTTCTTCAACAGTATCTTGTTTCATGGGAAAGTGAATCTAGTTGGTGCATTCGGGAGGTCAAAATTTGAAATTTCCAATAGTTTTCAAAAGCGCCGTGAAAAATAAAAGAAAAATTAAGGAAAAACGGGAATTTTTACGCAAAAGCTGTTTTCGAGATTATCGATTTTGGTTTTTGGTGTAACTTTAAAACAAATTACCGTAGATACATGAAATTTTCACTGGTTGTTTATATTTCCATTTTCTATACATAATACAATTTCAAAAATATTTTGATTTGTTTTGAACTGTTTAGGGACATTTTCAGTTTCCAATTGTATTAGTTTTTTAGATTCTGAGTGGAACGATGAATGTATTGATTTTACAATGATGTGTGTTTTTTTATTTTTTTTTTATTTTTGTGTCTGTCATCACCTTTTAGGACAGTAAAAGTGCTTGGACTTTCTTCAACAGTACCTTTTCTGATAGGAAAGTGAATCTAGTTGGTACTTTGGGGGGTCAAAAGTAACATTTTCCAATAGTTTTCAAAAGCGCCGTGAAAAACAAAAGAAAAATTAAGGAAAAACGAAATTTTTACGCAAAATCTGTTTTCGAGAAAATTGATTTTGGTTTTTGGTGTAACATTAAAACGAATGACTGTAGATTCATGAAATTTTCACTGGTTGTTTATATTTCCATTTTCTATACATGATAAAATTTTCAAAATATTTCGATTTGTATTGAGCTGTTTACGGACAATTTCAGTTTCCAATTTAATTAGTTTTTTTTTCTATGAATGTCAATAAAACTTTATTTGTTGAGTAAAAATACTTGAAAATTTAACACAAGGCTCCTACTATATTTATTACAATGCCATTTGAAAAATATTAAAAATCCTTAGTCACAGTTTTTTTATATAAGCATTTAAAGTTCAAAAAATGACAAAATATGGAAAAATCACGAAAATTAACTAATTATTTTGAGTTTATAATTCGCAAAAATTTTTCTTTTTAGAACTAAGATCTTAAAATGTAATACAAGATTCCTTATAGGATAATCTACCTTTATCGAAAAAAAAAAATGTCTATAAGAAACTCAAATTAAATTTTTATGAGCGTTTGAAATTCATATTTTTACAACATTTGATATTCACTCGATTTCTCATGTGACGATTTTCTTATTTTATTGTAATTAAAAAACAAATGACTGTAGATACTTAAAAATTTCACTAAATGTTTATATTAGCATTTTCTATATACAGTAAAATTTTGAAAATAATTTGGCTCTTTTTGAGCTGTTTACGGACATGGTCAGTTTTTAATTTTTTTAGTTTTTATTTCTATAAATATCAATAAAATATTATTTGTTGGATAAAAAAGCGTGAACATTTAATACAAGGCTCCTGATATATTGTTACAATAGCAGTTGAAAAATATTGAAAATACATTGACACAATTTTTTTTTATAAGCATTTAAAGATCGAACAAAATTTATCAAATGTATCTAGATAATTTGTTTAATCATTTATAATTAATTAAATACTGAACTGTATTATTTTTCCATAATATTTATTTTCATTCAATAATAAAATGATAATTTTAATAGCAAGTAGCAAGCTGATAATGTTTATTGACATTATACATGAATTATACATATATTATATATAAAATTAAAATATGAGACATAAAAGTCACATATGACACATATTGTTAATAAATGTCATTGTTGATAAAATACTAATTTGTGTGTTTCATGATAGTTAACAATAATCAATTCGTAGATTATATTGTGTTAGAAACTATACTATAATTAAATATAAATGGCGAATATATGAATTAATCATTCCAATTGAATATTATATTTATTTAGTTGTGAATTAATTGTGAGTAAAAAAAAAGTTTTTATAACTCTCTTTATAAAACCTAATGAAACTTATTGACTAACGATGGAATCATAGATCGAAAAACAATACAAAAAAAAAATTCTTACAAATACAAAACTGATTGATAAAGCCATAATAATGTATTAATGAATATTTAATTACATTTTATATTAAATAGAAAATGGAATTGACCTTTTTTTATTTTTGATGTCAGATTAACCTTCTAGAAAAATATTCATGATTTATATATGAGTCATAATTCTTCACATATATAAATTATTATACTTTTAAAACTCATTATCTAAATGACAGTATGTTATACTGTTTGAGTGTATGTATATAATTTCAAATTCGTAATATTATATTATTTTTGCTTACAATTTTCAATCATAGACATACTACATACAAATTTAATTAAACATACATGCTTTTGAAACAGCAGCAGTACCTATTTAAAAAGAATTAATCAATTATAAGTAATTCCTCATCGCACAAAAACAATATAATTCTAGGCAACTCGTACCTTTTTATGAGGTTTTTAAGGTCAAATCGAGTACAGTCTTAACGCAATGTTATAGGCTTAATCATAACATATGATGATATTATAGGTTAATATGAGTAATAAGTAATAATTTTATTGATTCTAGAGATATATCATATTGGTTTACGGTTACTAGGTAGATTAGTAGTTCTACTGTGACCTAAAACCCCATATTCAAATGTTTTAGATTCTGATTGAAGCGATGAATGTTGGTATTCGTTTTACAATGACGTTTACACAGAAAAATTTCATCTAGCCACCCACCCTTTTCATTTCTAGCACCTAAATTCAATTATATAATAATATCATTGTATAGTGTATACCAAAATTAATTCTAAGTGGAGACGATCCGCCGATCAGCCTATATTATAATAATATTTTTAAATTTCAACAAAATACCTAAGATCGATTTTTCATTTAAGTATCTAATTTCGTCTAAAATTATACTAAAAATAGTACTGAAAATTTATAATTTATAATTCAAATGCTCATACAAAATTAGTTTGACATTATTTTTTATTAAAGGTAGAAAGTTTATAAAGAATCTTGTATTAAATTTTCAAATCTTGGGTATATATATAAAAACTGTTGTCCGTAAACAGCTCAAAAGTAGTCAAAATATTTTGAAAATTGTGTAGTGTATACAAAATACTTTTATAAAAATACTATTATAAGAAAATTTCATTTATATACCTAGTCATTTATTTTAGAGTTACACCAAAAACCAAAATAGATTAAGTTGAAAACCAATTTTACGTAAAAATTTCAGTTTTTCCTTAGTTTTATTTTGAAAACTATTGCGAATTTTAAATTTTGAGCTCGAATGCACAAACTAGATTTACCTTCCCAAGGTACATGATACTGTTGAAGAAATTCGAAGCTGCAGTTTTACTTCCCCAAACGGTAAAGACAGACACGAAAAAAACACACAGAATTGTAGTCAGCTTCGCTCAGAATCTAAAATTTGTTTGATTTTCTAACTCAAAATAATTTGCAAGTTTTCATGATTTTGACAAATCTTTTCAAAATTTTTACTTTGGACGCTCATAAAAAAATATTGAGGATTTACCCTCAACTTTTTGTGTTTTGACGGTGAGAAAATTTTTTTAATGACAGTAACTAAAAAATAGTAATCAAAATCAACATTTTCTGTTGTACCTATATTAATACCTATAACTCGAAAAAAGTTGAAATATTTCGAATATTATAATTAGAAAATGGTAGTATAAACGTGTGTATACATTAAAAAAAAACACATCTGTGTAAAATTAGTACATTCAACAATACGTCAATACGTCCAGAACCCAAAATTAAGGACAATTTTACGCAATACCTAGCTGTTTTGGAAAAAAATCCATTTTGTTTTTTCGGTGTAACTAAAAAAAGTATAACTGTAGGTACGTGATTAATTTATCGAATATTATCACTTATCAGCAATTTCTATTCACCATACAATTATAAGCTATTTATATGCATGACATTTTTTTTCTTGGTTATAATTTTTCGCTCTATAACAATCTTGAACATTTAATACAAGGCTCTTTATATGACGTTACTGGCTAGCGTGTAATTAAAAAAAAAGTTGAGCGTAAATTCACAATAGATTTTAGAGTTAATAACTCAAAAACGGTCAACCTATATATTATATAGCATAAATATATAACATGTAGATACTTGACATTTTCATCAAATATTATTAATTTTTATAAGCATTTGGAGTTCAAAATCACAAATATTTGCAAATTATTTATACGTAGAAACTATAGACCTTATAACAATTAAGACTTAGGGGGGTGTGGGGGACTAAGCCCCCCACATTTCTGCTTTAAAATGTTTAGGGGTACGTGATGCTTTATACTTTTAACCTTTCTGCCCGAGTATTTTTAAACTAGCTTGGCGCCACTGCATTTCTACATCTATAACACTTTGAAAAAAATATAACAAAAAGTCTCCATCACGATAGTTGTAGGTATATATTTTATTATAAATGGATCTTGGAAAGGTTTTTAAAAATGTTTAAAAACATTTTATATTATTAATATTGTGTTGTTTTATTGTTATTTTTAAATTAAAAGTAACATAACTGACATTAGGTTTAACTTGGGACAGTAATAAAGCATGGGATAGGAGTGTTCCAAGTTACCCTAAAATTAGTTAAATTTATTTACCTCCAGATCTTATCGTGTAGGTACAAATTACTTTAAGCTGACAACGTTTACATTTTATTTAAAATATATTCGACGTTCAATTAATATACAAATCTAGGTACTTCATAGCATAGTTCGACTAGCATACGCACACGACTTCAACCTAATTCGCTTAAATTTTAGAGTTTTTAAGATAAGAATCTATGTTACTTAACTGAATAATTATAAATTACTTATCTTGTTTTAGAGTAAGTAGTCAAGTTGTATTGTTTTAGTGCGTAAAGCACTCTAGTAAAATATTATGTTATTTTTACCAACTAATGCGAAATATATGAAAAACTAAAAACTTGCCTACCTTATAAGTGGTAATACTTCCTAATAGTATTTCAATAAAATGACCTACATAATATATAAGTTAAGTTTGAGTAATTTTACACAAATATTTCAGCACCCGTGGCTTTGGAATAGCGTCCCGTTGGAATTAATGAATATATTTTTGCTAATTTTATATCAAAAGATATAGTATAATATCTGCTTTAATTTTTGATACACGTATTATAAGTTTTGAAGCTTTTGCGCTATATAGCTGGGCAACTATGTATACTGTATACTATATTATACTGTTTTCACAATAATATATAATATTCTTTGCTAGTATATTTTTGGTTAATCTATGTATTTTAATTATAATTAAATATTTAAATAATATATTTAACAATAATATAATAGTTATACATTTAAATATAATTAATATACCTAATATTATGGGTACCTACATAGAAAGTATTTATTTTCGCTTGGCATGTTCATGGAAAACTGTTTTCGTGAACACAGCTGGAATGGAATCTGTCTCGTCTCTTTTCGGGGTCTTAGTATTAGGTACACTGTAATCTGTACTGTATATAATAAAATTAACTACCTATTACAATTTACAGCTTACAGGCAGGTACCTATCTTAATATGAAACGTGGAGAACCGGGGAATAGGAACCATCAATAAAGCAACACATTTAACACAATTTTAAAGGACTTTTATCGATGACTAACGGATATTTTAATATTTTTTATTTCTAATTAAAAAATTATATTTGAAAATATTTTTATTTAAAACCGTCCGTACATTTTTAGGTAATAATTAATAACGTGGCTACGTGACAGCGCCGTTGATAATTCAATATTACCTATTTATAATAATTTTAATTTATTTCGTCATTAAAACTACTCCAAAGTCATCTTTTTATCGGAGAAGCCGGACCTCCGAATCGCAGCCATGGGATCGCTGTTCCGAAGCGAGGAAATGGCACTTTGCCAGTGGTTTTTGCAGAGCGTATGCCTACGTATCTGAACTAGGTGAATTGGGACTGGTTTAGTTTCGGAACGTAAGTACATAATATTAATATAATATAAGACCCGTTTTTTTCTGATTTTTGTTAATCGTATTTTTTGTTCCCTCTTTGGCTACTTTGTTATTTATCGATGATCAGTCGAATCCTGATGTCAACGCTTTTCAACTGAAATTTGTTAGCGAGGTGCGCCGCTGCGATGAAATGGAACAGAAACTGCGCTACTTGGAAAAGGAAATTAAACAGGACGGAATGCCTATGTGGACACTGGTGAAAAACTCGAGGTTCCTCAGTCCTGTAAAATGATTGACCTCGAAGTAATTCATCAGTTGATTAAATATATAAATCCATTTCTACTAAAATCAAATACATAATTTAAAAAACATTCATTATACCTATTAATCTAAATATGATTTGAGTAAGTACTTACAAGTTAATTTATTCATACATTTTATTTTAGGCTACATTTGAAAAATTAGAAAATTAGTTGAGAGAAGTAAATCATAATGCTGAAGCCTTGAAACGTAATTTTCTTGAGTTAACTTAATATCTTTAAATTAAATATTTGAAGGTATCTAAATAGGTTTCTACTTTATAATAATAATATTAATGTCTAAATTAAATAAAATAATTTTTGGCTAAAGTGCACTTTACCAGCCCCCTCACGATTTTCAAATTTTTTTTTTTCAAAAGACTTGTTTTTTTATGCTTAAAACGATGGTGTAATTTTTTTTCCGGAAACTATTATTTTAGAAGTTATAGCCTTCCAAAATTTACGATTTTACGTTTATACGCTTGCGCGCAACGCTACTTGACTGCCACGCGCAATGCCTATAACTAATTTTAATTTTTTTTACGTATTTTAACAAGTTTTGGGACATAGTGAGTTAATAGGTAACCATTAGTCGGTCATCTACCTGCGAAGATAATTGCTTTTTAACAACTTTGTTTAATTCCGAGGCCTACTCAAGGTGGTTTTGCACAGCAAATCGGGGGATATTTTCGTTTTTAATTGTCCGAGCGATCGCAGCGAGAAAGTGACCCTCGGTGACCTGTTGCAACAAAAATGCAATTTTCTTAACCCTGTGACCCACTTGAGGAGGTTTTGCATAGCAAATCGGGGATAAATTATTATTGCACTATCGTTTTAAACAGGTTAGAATACGTAAGTACAAAAAAATAACAAAAATGGTCTTCTGCGCGACATTATAGTAGTGTTGCGCGCATGCGAATAAACGTAAAATCGCAAACTTTGGAAGGCTATAACTTCTTAAATAATAGTTTTCGGGAAAAAAATTTACACCATCGTTTTAAGCATAAAAAACCAAGTCTTTAGAAAATCGTGAAGGGGTTGGTAAAGTGCATTTGTTCCGAATTTTAGATTTGTTAAATACGCATTTTGCCTATTGCCTAAACAACTCAATTAACATTTGTATTAGGTATCTTTACTAGTTGAAAAGTCATTATCAGAAAATGTCCAATACAATTTTTGCAATATATTTGAGTTAGTTTTTTCATTCAAATTGTTTCAATTGTTTTAATTTGTTTTTACTTGTTGAACTTATTGAAAGTTATAGCAATGCTCAAAACTAGTTTTTAAATTCTGCTTATAACTAGCTGGATAATACTTTCATTTTCTTACACCATAACTGGCTAAAACCAAGAGTTTAAAAACCAGTTTACAATTGGAAATTAGTAATAATTACTGATGCTATTATGACAGTACCAATAATGGTTGAAACTCCCATTCAATCCCATATTAATTTTGTGTAGGTTTTTGTGTAAACGGTTTTTGAACCGTTCAGTTTCGTTTTATTTTTAATTCTTTATTTTATTTTAAACCTCTCTTTAAGTTCTGTGATTTTGGTCATGGTTGGTGCTGGAAAATGAAAAACCAACACATTACCTGGCTAGTTATAAACTGTATTAACCCCGTTACTATAGATTATGATATATTTAATCTTTTATATCAAACATATGATAATAAATAATAAATTGTTTACACTAATAGGCTTTGTTAATATATTTTCTGACTGCCTATTATCATATTAATCAATTATCAAATACTTGGTATTTGTAAAATATATTATAGGATTACATTTTTTAAAAATGTAAGTGTGTTTTAAGCCAGCATTTATCTATAAGTAAGTTTTTATTTTGTGATGTATTCATAAAAACTATTCAAGAATAACTGATAACTTATAAAATTAATTGTAATTATAATGTAAATGGGAATCACAGTTCTATACTGAATGGCAATTTAATATTATGTTTATCAATAATATTGTGAATATATTTTTTTTTTTATTATAAACTAAGACATTCCCACTTAAGTAAGGCTATCTATATCTAGGGATATTTGACAATATACTTATTAGTTTTAACAGGTATTAACATGATAGTTAAAATATTTTTAAGTATTAAGGATAATTAACAATTTTAAAATAATATCTTAAGATTATATCTGTATATTATACAGAAGTAACAATGTGATTACAATAATATTCTAATATTTACATATTTACAATAATTTAATAACTATAAGTAACCTGTCGTAGAGTTATCTGGAAGAAGCGCATGTGAAGAGAAGATTTGGATGTTTAGATATTTTTTTTTTTTTTTACTAACCACGAATATCTTAAACTTTAATGAAATGGTTTTTCATTGTATCATACACCAAGAGGCACTATGTTGCAAAGTCTTGGCTTGGAAAAATGTCATGGATACAGTTATATCAACCATAA
>NC_042493.1:132368163-132370322 GCF_005508785.2 Acyrthosiphon pisum
TACGCATAGCCTTATTCTTTATCATTTCAGTGTGTGGGGAAAAATTTAATTTAGAATCGAAAATAATGCCTAAATCCTTAAATTGAGGTACAAGCTTAATATTTGAAGCGGAAATAGAATAATTATAGTTGATTGGATTTTTTATTAAATGAAAGTGCATAAATTTACATTTATCAACGTTCAGAGATAAGTGGTTCTTATTACACCATGAAAGTAATGGTCAATGATACTATTAATGAAGGATACATTGAAGACAAATGTATTAATTTTTTTTTCTTTTGACGATTCAAGCCGGTATTTGAGTGAAAATAATGTTTTTATTGAATAATTTACTGTAATAACATAATTAGTTTACATTTTGAAAAAAAGTACTCATCCTTCAGCTCTGGACAGCGCTCTGGCTTGTGCTCGGACACAATTGAAATATTCTGAACGATTTTGGCTAAAAAAAGTTATAATATTTTTATAATATTGGTCATTGATTATGTCAACTGATTAACATTTGAAGAACATTTTTATATAAGTCATATCATCTCTTGCATAATTGGAAACTGAATTAGCATTTAAAGTGTTTTTTCTAAGATCTTAATTTAAAATGAATGTTTGACTCAATGATCATTTACAGTCATTTTGTAATATTTTGTTATATAATTTTTTTTTTTTTTTTTAGATTATTTAGTGGTGTTGGCAACTAGAAATGATAAAATAAAATTCCTGGACACTATCTAAAAGCATATTCAAAAACTGAACATTTAGTTTAACCGATTCTTGAAGACATCTCAATCGTAAAAAAAAAAAAAGAATAAGAAAAGTACAAGAAAATTAATTTCCATTTTAAATGTGTAAAGAAAAAATGTAATTTTACAAAATCATTATCATTTATTATTATTGATAAATGACAAAGTACAATTTCAACAATAATTATTAACAATTAGGTTCTGTTTCTGTGACTATGTGAGCTCCAGTAAACTGTGACCAATCATTAGTTTACTTTTTAGTTGTTCGTCAAACAAGAACAAGACAAAGGTAGATTATGACTGGTTATTCTTGTTTTTCTCTTTGTATAAGAAAAGTAGCATTAAATTGATTTGTTCTCAAAATATTTATAAATACAATGTGGTTAATATAAATAAAAGTACAGCTATAATATAATAAAAAAAAGAATATAAGTATAATCTTTTAAAGTAAAAAAAAAAGAAAGCTATTGAATGTTTAATGTTGGTAATGATACATTTGGATATTTCTTATTGATTTACAGAAGTGAAAAATGTACTCAGGATTGTTACTATTTTAGTAGGATAATCAAATAAATGGATGATCTTCTCTCTGTCAACTATAACTATGCTCTGGACATCGCTTTGGCTTGTACTCGGACACGATTGAAATATTCTACAGGATTTTGGCTAAAAAAAGTTATAATAATAAACATACCGTTTAAATTTTTTTTAAACTTATATTTTATATTAAAAAGTGATTACCAATACATATGATAGGCTTCAGCCTGAGCAGGATCTTCGATGCTGGGTTCATTTAAAAGATATTGTATCTCCACCAATAACCGCTTAATAGTCATAGATGGACGCCAATCTTTGTTTTCATCCAATAGTGATAAGCACACAGTACCTAGTGAATCATGAATAATCATGATTAATATTTACATATTGAATTTTAAAATTATCCCTATTATAGATATGAATAATTAAGACAGCTTATATTATATTTACCAGAGGGGTAAACATTGGGGTGGAATAATGGAGGCTCAAATCTGCATTTTGGTGGACTCGATGGATAATCATCGTTGAAGGTCATACGTAAGAAATAGGATCCATTTTCCCAAACAGTCTAAATAAAAATATTAATATAAAAAATTATTTAAAATGTTATAAATATGTACATATTTATACATACATTAATACATTTTATTTATACACATACATCGGACATTATTTTGTTTTAATTCAAGCAAAACATTAAATATATGGGTTCTAGTGTATTTTTTTTTATATATATATTATATGATGGAATCATAGGTTTTCGAATTTAGTAAGTACTTACGTATACAATATGTATTGTATGTTGTATGTTATGTATGTATGATTATTGTCATTATATTAATCGGGCCGTGGGCCAATTTCCGGCCCGCCATCATTTAATATCTG
>NC_042493.1:132372748-132378335 GCF_005508785.2 Acyrthosiphon pisum
AAATAAACAGTCATGATCACTAAACAAGCCATTTTTCCTCTCATTGCGCATTTTCCCAGACATGGCAAAAACAGTATAATTTCTATATAATTGTAATGTGAAAAATATTTTTTTCTATGATATTAGTGTTCTTCCAAATATGGGGAAGAATAATAGATGTATAAAATATGCGTGCAGTAATCTAGCGATCATGCCTGTTTATTTAGTCACGGGGACCATTAGTCCTATACTAGGTTTTTTTTAAAGTCATAAATTGCATTGAAAAAACTGCACTACAATATCTGCATAATATTTCAAACTAGAGCTACTAACCCCAATCAATTAATATACTTAATAATGTAATATAAAATGAGAATTTCATGAATGCTGAAAATCATGTTTCAAAATTATACAAAATGATTTTAACTATATTCATTGATTTATATAAAATAGCTAGGAAACAGATAGATATGCTTATACCTAGAACATAATATTATGTTTTTAATTTACTATATTATAATAATACTATATTATAATATATAATATAATATATATATATATATATATATATATTATATTATATTATATATATTATATTATATTATATTATATATATTATATTATATTATATTATATATATTATATTTTAGAATTTTTAAATTGTATTACTGACAACTACTGTTGCACAACAACAACAAAACATATTTGATTGCGGTTTTTGGTAACCTAATCGTTAACTAATCTGTGTTATTGGTATATTATGTTCAAATTGTTGAGTTATTTGATCTCATACCGTAGAGTTAAATCGTCTTAATTATTACAAAGCGTAGAGTGACTTCGGACAACACATTCACTATGCACAGATCCTAAGTCAATAATGTAGTTGATGCTGTAAGATATAAAAAATGACAATACGACAAGTAGAAACATAAAAATAAAAAAGCTGGCACATGCCTACCGAAGGATCTGACCGTCAAAAAGCTCCGACCATATATGTTGTTTTTATCATATGATGTCATATTAATTTAGCCCCTACTTATGGAACATAAAGAAAGTTGAAAATATAACAGTTTTAAGTTTCCAAATCTAAATCTATCTAAAGGGTTCAAGTACAAGTAAATTGAAAAATAATCAATAAAATATCAAATATCGAGCCTGCAGTTTATACCGTCCTGATACGTACACCTTGATGTACGTAACACTTGCTACTTTAAGCGTACCAAATACATCTGTGTGAGTAAATAAAGTATCAAAAAACATTTTCTGAGTAGACCGTCGACAAATATCCGACGCACATTTGCACTCGGTGATATGACCACATAAGGGGTTAGGTTTAAAACAACACATATCGCTCGGACATCAAATCTGAAAGACACATTTCTACAAGACAGGACGCATTATATAACTGATCACAAATTTCACTAAAATGAAAGCAACTTACGAATTATCTGGTTTAGACGGAGTGTCGGAATATTGTACCCGATATGAAGACTCGCCAAGTGGATAGCCGCGGAGCACCAGCAGCCGATGTAAAATCGAAACGATCGACGAACGACGGTGTTAAGCCTGCTGGGGATTCCAGTTATCAAATCGTCAACGGAAATCCGAGATCTTGGTAGTTAGTACAACGAACAAGTAGGCCCGATGGATAAATAATACGTCTACACCATTACCAGACAAGCATCAACGATGACCAACGAATTGTATGAATGGAGTAGACGAGAGATAAACAATAAAACAGTGTTGCCGCGCAGAGGTTATAACAAACGACAGTTGCATGCTTGCGAGACACAATTTTACAAGTTATTTCATAATTTAATATTTCCTTATAATTTATGACGAAAAAAACAAATACCGTTATTTCCAAGTTCTCAAAGATTCTCAATTTTGACTTATATCGGTCATCCGGTCCTAGACTCTCAACTCAAAAAACATCGAAATATGCAAGACTGACGCCAAAACAGAGTCGTTAATCTGGCAACATGGTTCAACGGGACGCCGCGCCGTTGCCAAATTTCCCAAATTCTTGGTAAACACAAATTGGAAAAACGCCGAAGCCAATAATAATAATAATAATACACACCTACATTTTAAGTGTAATACTGTGTTTTCTTACAACGATTGCGAATATAATACAGATAATAATTTGAACAACATACACATATAGATACCTAGTTTTCTGTTTTAAAAATCAAATTCAAAATCAATTATCTGATAGGTAGATATTTATATGTGTAATACCTATATATTAGAGTTTTATAAAAAACATAAGTTATAAGACTATAACTATTATGATGTACAGTAGGCATATAATAATATTATTAAAAAATAACCAATATTGGACATTTTATATTTTATATTTTTCAAATATTTTGAGATGTAGTCATTTACAATTTAATATAAGTTAATATCATTTTAAAATTAGAAGAATCCACTGTTAAATACCTGCGAGATTATGGCCTACCTTGTCCAAAACAATGCCACAAATGTGGCAGTGAAATTATGCTGTACTAAAGAAATGACCGTGGAATATAGTAACAGAAGTTATCCGGTGTCAAAAAAAGGTTACCAAACTACGCAATCAGTACATAATGATGATTCATTTTTTACTTACGTAGACTCAAATGGTCGAAAAAATAGTGGAGGTTTTTTTAATACCATAGATAAGTATATAATATATCTTAAACCTAGACTGACATACCGTCTCCGCTCAGAATCGTTTTTCTTATACAATGATATTATATCATTGATTTCAAATTTAACACCATTCATTATACAGTCACCCACTTGTAACCTACTGTACAGCAGAGCGAAATCCACTTGCCCACCTTTTTATAATCCAAACTTATTATTATTTTCTTCATATAATAGTATAATACCGTCAGAAGAAAAAAAATTAATCTAGAGTAATACGAAATTGAATACGAAAAACATAAGGTTTCCATTGTTTTTTTGGTTATTTATGTAACTAAAAATTACGCAGTTTTACGTGATATTAAATGCACACATGTATTATAGTACAACTTGTCAACAATAAATTTAAAAAAAAAAAATTCTAACCTAAATTGATTTTTAACGTTGAGTGTAGTGTGTACTTAAGTTTATATGATTTTACTAAAGTAAATATACTTACGTAATTTTGAAAAAATAAACCAAGTTTTAAAACATATTTTATCTTCTAATCTATTATCAACCGTTTTCAACCGGGAAATAATGATATATTAAGGTACGATTACGATAATAAATTATTACCTATAATATTATAAGAGTATAAGACTATTAAAATAATATTGCTAAACTGGATGTATTATTTTTTTTCATTTGTAAAATGTAAACGTTCGTATGAGCACAATTTTCGTTTTAGTTTAATTTTTCTACATTTATTTTTCTCTAATACTTGCATTTCAAATGAAGGATAAAGAAATCGGTAAATTCTATTTTTAATTAAATAATGTTCAACATATATAACCAACATACAATGCCAACAAGTTAGGTATTTCATCATATTTTAATTTACAAAGAAAATTGTTGGTCTTTTTATACACATAAACATTTCAATAATTTTACTCATATTTGCCCGTCATTCGTATAACCAATATATCCGTAAAGTTTTTAGATAATGTAGAGAAATAAGAGAAACTTACAATCGGGATCTAATCGAAGTTACTTGAAAAAAAGGATCTATTAAATGAATTACTAAGTTAAGAAATTATTAATAATTCCAGAATCAAATACCAATGATGATAGTATAGTTGATTTAATATTGATGTAATAGATAAGTGCTAATGTACTATGTTATTAAATGGACTACAATTTGGCAAGCGTTACGATTAAACTTTTTGTATTTTTTGTCAGCGTCTTCTATAAGCCTTATTTCATAATATCGTACACTGATATTTCAATTTTTAAATGTTTAAGAAAATTATTTTTATAACTCCAGTTTTTTCAGCGTCACGACAAGTATACTCAAATATGATACTCAGCGAATGTGTCAAAATATATTTGACATGCAATAATATGCTTCACGTATAAAATATACATAGTTATAATCTACACACTGTCATATTATTAATATTATAAAACTCACTTACCCACAAGTCACAAGACACATTTAATAGGATCGGAGGTGGTATTTAATTAAGGCGTTTAGTATAGGCAATATTTAAAGTTCGTTCGTGTGTGACTTGCGAATTATAACTTTTTATTTTGCAACCATTATGGTTGTGTATATTATCTGTGATTTCGATTTCATCAAATGGGCTTTGACAGGAGTAAATAGAAAAAGCTATAAATTCTGTTTTATTTAAATTTAAAGTAATTTTTTTTGTATATAGTTTTCGAATAATTTGGTTGAGTCCAGTAGATGCTTTAGCATAGACTGAGTCCAATGATGTATCAGAGTACAGTAAACATGTATCGTCTGCATATGTAAATATTGACCCATTCGTCTGCGAGTCACAAATGCTGTTAATATATATTATAAATAAAATTGGGCCTAAAACACTTCCTTGAGGAACACCACAGTTAAATACAAGTTCTTTCCCCAAAACATCATTTACCATAACCATTTGCATTCTGTCCTTTAAGTAACTTGCAAACCAGCTTAGACTATTATTTTTTATTCCAAAATTTGGTAATGTTTTTAACAAGATTTTATGGTCAACAGTATCGAATGCTTTGGCGAAATCTAGGAAAATCCCTATAGTTTTATCACCACGATCCAGCCCTTTGTATATATGCCTAGAAACACTATAGATTGCATCCACAGTACCTACACCTGGCCTAAACCCAAATTGGTTCTTAGAGAGAAGATGATGTTTTTCCAGGAAACTCATTAATCTAGATTTCATAATTTTTTCTAAAAGTTTAGAAAAATTGCATACCATTGAAATTGGCCTATAATTACTCATACTTTCTTTATTTCCATTTTTGAAGAGTGGTTTGACTATCGCTAGTTTAAATTTCGTAGGAAAAATACCTTCTGATAGGCTCATGTTATATATATGAGCTAGAGGGCTAGATATAAAAACTGAAATGTTTTTTAGTAGTTTGACAGTTATTTTATCAAAGCCTGAGGCAGTATCATCTTTTAAACTGTTTATTAAATCGATTATTTCATTGCTATCGACAGGAGATAAAAACGAGGCATCAAAAGATGTTTCATATGGTTTATTAGATTCTATCGGTTCAGTATTACTAAAGTTATCTTGCAATTTCTGTCCAACGGAAGTGAAAAATTCATTAAATGTATCAGTTGCTTTTTTTGGATTTTTTTGTGCATTTATGATTAAATCATTGACTTTAAGATGTTTTATAGTTACTTTATTTTTCAAGTTACTCCCCCCTGTAATATTTTTTATTAATTTCCAAGTCAATTTGGGATTATTTGTACAAGAATTGAACTTATTTTTATAAAAGTTGATTTTAGCTAACTTAACAATTGTATTAAATTTGTTTCTGTATTTTTTGTAGTAATTAAGTAGATTTTTATTCAGAGGATTATTTTTAGACTTAAGGGAAAGTTCATTTTTTTGACGAGAAGAACATAATAGCCCGGCAGTCATCCACTCTTTAAGTCTTTTATTTTTAGATACAATTTTTTTATTAA
>NC_042493.1:132378385-132388001 GCF_005508785.2 Acyrthosiphon pisum
GAAAATTAAACAAGATTCACGTAAGTAATTAATTCTGTACCAAAAAATCTAAAAAATACATTTACGCAGTTTATTTTTATAGTCATTTTAAGTACAAATTTGGACGAAATTACATATTAAAAACCTAGGATAACTATTTTAGTTATTTTGTTGTGATTGTATAATATTATTCGTGGGTACTTGAAACTTCTAAAGTATACTATTATATATCTATGATAGTACCACGGTTTTTTGTTGATGTAGAACGCGTTATAAGTACCTAAAAAATATTATGATATGATTAATTTGGAATTTATTATAGGTACCTAATATAATATTATGTCTTATACCTAGACGAACATACCGTCTCCGCTCAGAATCGTTTTTCTTATACAATGATATTATATCATTGAATTCAAATTTAATACCATCCATTATACAGTGACCCACTTGTAACCTACTGTACAGCAGAGCGAAATCCACTTACCCACCTTTTTTTTTTTTGTGTCTGTCATCACCTTTTAGGACAGTAAAAGTGCTTGGAATTTCTTCAACACTACCTTTTCTGATAGGAAAGTGAATCTAGTTGGTACTTTGGGGGGTCAAAATTTTTGCAATAGTTTTCAAAAGCGCCGTGAAAAACAAAAGAAAAATTAAGGGAAAACGGGAATTTTTACGCAAAATCTGTTTTCGAGAAAATTGATTTTGGTTTTTGGTGTAACTTTAAAACGAATGACTGTAGATACATGAAATTTTCACTGGTTGTTTAAATTTCCATTTTCTACACATGATAAAATTTTCAAAATATTTTGATTTTTTTGAGCTGTTTACGGGCAGTTTCAGTTTCCAATTTAATTAGTTTTTTTTTCTATAAATGTCAATAAAACTTTATTTGTTGAGTAAAAATACTTGAAAATTTAATACAAGGCTCCTACTATATTGTTACAATGACATTTGAAAAATATCAAAAATCCTTAGTCACAGTTTTTTTTTATTAGCATTTAAAGTTCAAAAATTGACAAAATATGTAAAAATCACGAAAACTAGTAAATTATTTTGAGTTAATAATTCGTAAAAATTTTTCTTTTTAGAACTAAGATTTTAAAATGTAATACAAGATTCCTTATAGGTTAATCTACTTTTATCAAAAAAAAAAAGTCTATAAAAAACTCAAATTAAATTTTTATGAGCGTTTGAAATTCATATTTTTACAACATTTGATATTCACTCGATTTCTTACGTAACGATTTTCTTATTTTGTTGTAATTAAAAAACGAGTGACTGTAGAAACTTGAAAATTTCACTGATTGTTTATATTAGCATTTTCTATACACGACAAAATTTTGAAAATAACTTGACTCTTTTTGAGCTGCTTACGGACATTTTCAGTTTTAAATTTTTTTAATTTTTTTTTCTATAAATATCGATAACAATTTATTTGTTTGGTAAAAATGCGTGAAAATTTAATGCAAGGCTTCTGATATATTGTTACAATAACAATTGTAAAATATTAAAAATACATTCGCACACATTTTTTTTATAAGCATATAAAGATCAAATTTTGACAAAATTTATCAAATATTAATTTGAAAAATTATTTTGTACTTAAAAATTTATAAAATGTTCAACTTTTATATCTAAGGATTGAAAATTTAAAACAAGATTTCACGTAAATATTTAATTCTGTTACCAAAAATTCTAAGAAATACATAAGCACAGTTTATTTTTATAGTCATTTTAAGTTCAAATTTGGACGAAATTACATATTAAAAAAACCTGGAATAATTTTTTTAGTTATTTTGTTGTGATTGTATAATATTACTTGTGGGTACTTGAAACTTCTAAAGTATACTATTATATATCTATGATAGTACCACGGTTTGTTGTTGATGTATAACACGTTACCTAATGGATATTGTGATATGATTAATTTGGAATTTATTATTGATACCTATTATAGGTCAATTTTTTTTTAATACTATAGATAAGCATACCTATAATAGGTATGTCTAATACCTAGACTGACAAACCGTCTCCGCTCAGAATCGTTTTTCTTATACAGTGGTATTATATCATTGAATTCAAATTTAATATTATACAGTGACCCACTTGTAAACCTACTGTACAGCAGAGCGACATCCACTTACCCACCTTTTTTAATATGAAATTTTTAAGAATTTGGGGGATAATTAAAAAAATTGGGAAAGTTGATTTCAAGTAGACTTGACGACGAATTCAAATATGTTTTTAGAATTCTAATCGCTTTAATGCTTCCTTATATCAATTGGTATATTTGGCAAAAAACACGTTTTTTTTTTGTTTTTTTTTTTTTTTTTTCATTAAATAAAACAAAAAAAAACATTGTTATATCTACTACCTTTAAGCAGAGCTTGAGTTGGTAGTAGAGAGATACATGTTACAACTTAGATTATATACATATATTAATTACAGCAGCAAATTGATTAAATCGACATTCAACATTTAATTAAACATAAAAGAAGAAGTACAAAAAGAATGAAATTATTAACATACTCTATACATACATAATATTTAGACATTCCTTAAAAACTAGAGATTATATTTCTTGTAGAAGCCAATTGTAGATTATTATTTTATGATTAGATTTGGGATTAGATCTTATAGTTTTCTTGATAGCGAAAGGCTTTGGATTGAAGAAAGTTGGTCCTAAATAGTCAATGAATCTTTGTCCAATAGTTTTTTTAGTGTAATTATTTGAGATGTCATATTATGTTCTATTACGTTTTGAATATAAAATATCATTTATAGGAGTATTTTTAATTAGAAACATGATCGCAAATTTTTTGTAAAGTAAATTAATAGGTAGAACGCCCAAGCATTTATAATTTAATTTAGTTGATCCTTCTAACGTGTTTTTGTCAAGGCATTTACGAACTCTTTTGTTTTGCTGTATAGCTAAAGGCTTAATAGCATTTTCATATGTACCACCCCAGGCAATTATACCGTATTGAAAAATAGCTTGGTAGAGAGACAGGTATACCATACGCATAGTATCTGGTGAGATTATTTTCCTCAAACAATATATTTTATACATAATTGTCCTTAGGCGCATAGTCATACTGTTTATGTGGAGTTGCCATTTCATATTTTGGTCGAAGATTAGGCCTAGGTATCTTACCTTAGTTACCCTTTTTATTTTGCAACCATTATGGTTTTGTATATTATCTGTGATTTCGATTTCATCAAATGGGCTTTGACAGGAGTTAATAGAAAAAGCTATAAATTCTGTTTTATCTAAATTTAAAGTAATTTTTTTTGTATTTAGTTTTCGAATAATTTGGTTTAGTCCAGTAGATGCTTTAGCATAGACTGAGTCCCATGATGTATCAGAGTACAGTAAACATGTATCGTCTGCATATGTAAATATTGACCCATCCGTCTGTGAGTCACAAATGCTGTTAATATATATTATAAATAAAATTGGGCCTAAAACACTTCCTTGAGGAACACCACAGTTAAATACAAGTTCTTTCCCCAAAACATAATTTACCATAACCATTTGTATTCTGTCCTTTAAGTAACTTGCAAACCAGCTTAGACTATTATTTTTTATTCCAAAATTTGGTTATGTTTTTAACAAGATTTTATGGTCAACAGTATCGAATGCTTTGGCGAAATCTAGGAAAATCCCTATAGTTTTATCACCACGATCCAGCCCTTTATATATATGCCTAGAAACACTATAGATTGCATCCACAGTACCTACACCTGGCCTAAACCCAAATTGGTTCTTAGAGAGAAGATGACGTTTTTCCAGGAAACTCATTAATCTAGATTTCACAATTTTTTCTAAAAGTTTAGAAAAATTGCATATCATTGAAATTGGCCTATAATTACTCATACTTTCTTTATTTCCATTTTTGAAGAGTGGTTTGACTATCGCTAGTTTAAATTTCGTTGGAAAAATACCTTCTGACATATGTGCTAGAGGGCTAGATATAAAAACTGAAATGTTTTTTAGTAGTTTGACAGTTATTTTATCAAAGCCTGAGGCAGTATCATCTTTTAAACTGTTTATTAAATCGATTATTTCATTGCTATCGACAGGACATAAAAACGAGGCATCAAAAGATGTTTCATATTGTTTATTAGATTCTATCGATTCAGTATTACTAAAGTTATCTTGCAATTTCTGTCCAATGGAAGTGAAAAATTCATTAAATGTATCAGCTGCTTTTTTTGGATTTGTTTGTGCATTTATGATTAAATCATTGACTTTAAGATGTTTTATAGTGACTTTATTTTTCAAGTTACTCCCCCCTGTAGTATTTTTTATTAATTTCCAAGTCAATTTGGGATTATTTGTACAAGAATTGAACTTATTTTTATAAAAGTTGATTTTAGCTAACTTAACAATTGTATTAAATTTGTTTCTGTATTTTTTGTAGTAATTAAGTAGATTTTTATTGAGAGGATTATTTTTAGACTTAAGGGAGAGTTCATTTTTTTGACGAGAAGAACATAATAGCCCGGCAGTCATCCACTCTTTAAATCTTTTATTTTTAGATACAATTTTTTTATTAATTGTGCATGCATTTATTATACAAAGTAATTTATCATAGAACAGGTTAAGAGCCATATTTATATTGTTTTCATTGAGGACAGATTCCCATTTCTCAACTTTCATCCTATCGTTTAGGAGTTTGTAATCTATAAATTTAAATGTATCATTCGTAGAATATAAGTTATCATTGAGTGGAATTGCCGTGATTGTAAGAAAGTGATCAGATATATCGATTTGGAGAACCCCTGCTTCAGTATTATCTAAAAGGTAATTGTTATTGCATTTGAGAAACATATGGTCTATACAAGAGTGTGTTTTATTATTAGGAAGTCTAGTGTACACATTAATCAGTGAATGAAAGCCATAGCCATTAGTAGCTAACATATCTAAGTATTCGTTATCTACATTGTCATTACCAATTATTTTGACGTTCATATCACCTGCTAAAAGTGTACGATCGTTAAACGAAGTATCTGATATAATAATATTATTTAGTCGAACCAAAAATTCATTGCTATTTAATGAGGGCGATCTATAGGTACATAACAAGTTAAAAGGAGTTTTACAGTAGTTACTGGTTAAGGATATTTTAAAAAAATTGGCTTCTACAAAACCATACTCAAATGAGTCTACAATTGTTAAAGTATTTCTAATAAAAACTATTATGCCGTCATTTTGATTTCGTTTAATTTTTGTGTAACAAATTTGAAACCCAGGTATACTATATGAACAGTTATTAATGTCATGCCTTGTTTCAGTTAAAATAATCACGTCTAATTGCTTAAAATTAACATCATTTTCAAAAGATAACAAATTATCAAAGTTTGCATTAGCACTTCTAATATTTATACAAATTACACTTAAAAACTTATTGCAAGATAAATCAAAGGTATTAGCGAACTCACTAATAGTTTCAAAATATTTAGTTTTATAATGTGTGTATGAATTAATGGTTTTAAGAATATCCATAGAAATGAGAGAACAAAAATACAATACCGGTGTTACGAAAAATTATAATATAGGATAGAGATATGTAAGTTAAACAATTAATGATAAAGCTTTTTCGTCACCAATAAGTAAAGCCTTAGAAGTTTCATCTTTTTTAACAAAGATTCTACTATTCTTAAACCAAATAAACTTGTAACCTAACTCACGTGCAGCTGGTCTGGCTTTGAAGAAGATGTATTTATTTGATTATGTCATTTGTTCATTTATGTAGATATTTCCACTTGCCCATTCCGTGTTGAGATTATGTGCATTTAGTTTTAGTTTTCTTGCTTCAGTTATAAGCTTGTATTTATGTTCTTTGGAGTCAAGAATAGCTACAATTTTTCTAGGTTTATTACTTTGGCTTGAAAAAGTTCTGTATGCGCTACATACCGAGAGACTAACGTTTAATTTTGATGCGATGTTGTTTAATATTTCGACACAGTTTTTATTTTTCTCTTCTTGGACACCCAAAATTTCAACATTGTTTTCTAAAGATTTCTGTTCGAGGTGATTTATACGTTTTGATAGATTTGACACTTCTTCGGACAATTTAATGTTTTGTTCCTTAATTAACTTATTTTCGCTTTGTAATATTTTGATGTTAGACATAATTTCTTTTAGGTTACTATTAAAATTATCGAATTGTTCGCTCATAAATTTAACAGACTTAACTAAATCAGCAATAGTATCATTTGAAAAGGAGCTAGTATTGACAAAACTACTAGGCGCTGTAATAGAATTTGTGTTTTTTTTTGTTTTGCAGCCAGAGCAAGACCAAGTTTCTTTTGCTGCATTAGTTAATTTCCGAAAAGATGCTTCTCTAAAGCTTGCACAGCCAAAGTGTAGAAAGTCATTGCACTTAACACATTTAATTTCGTCACCGGTATAAATATCATCATTACAGACTAGGCACAACATTTCAAACGAAAATTCCGAGATAGTTACGTAAAATATAGGTAGTATGAGATTAAATACCTGCTATTCGGTTATCTAAAGTACGAACATGAACACTATTAATATGATGGACTTTGAGACACTGCAGCGATAATCAGCGATCGACCGTCTTTGCCGAGCGCAGAAACGTAACTGGGAAAGTCGATTTCAAGTAGACTTGACGACGAATTCAAATCTGTTTTTAGAATTCTAATTGCTTCAATGCTTCCTTATACCTATCAATTGGTATGTTTGGCAAAAAACACGTTTAAAATCCTATGTCGCGCGTGTGTTAGACAAAAACAGAAAATCACGGTATCGAATTAAGATTTTGTGATGAAAATTAGTTTGAAATGTAAAATATATATAGATAGGTAAAAACATAAATAATAACATCAACAGGTAAGTAATAACATATTCAAAACAAGAATTTGATGAACACAGTGGAAAAAATTACCTGACAAAGTTAATGATCGGTGGCCAAAAAAGCGGTAAAGTACGATTCCATACGTTTTACCTTTTTGGGTACTATTATGTATCCGTTCGATTTTGATCAAACAATAGAAGAATGACCCCAAAAACAACAAGATTACGTACGTACAATTTTTTGTGCAATGTTGCCATTTATTATTTTCAATAATATATATAAATTCAAAATTGTTTGTTCAATATTGGTTTTTATTTATATAATAATATTATAGTGCTGTTGATAATCAGTCGACTAGATACAGCATGTCGACAATAAAATTACTTTGGACTGTGGTACACAAGCACTACCGAAAAATTATAAATTTGTTGAATTTTTACCTACGCAATAACAAATCAAATTTGTTAAGTGACACAATACATACACGGAAAAGTGCTATACCTAAGTTGATATTTATGGAATTATACCTGTTGTTTTCCTTTTTCCGAAGTAATAAACTTAACTTCATTTTTCATACTGACAATATCAAAATTTGATTTATATAACACATTGCAATTTATACACAAAATTACGAAATCGTCTACTGGTGACTATGTAAAATGCATAACGTACCTACAACAGTGATAATTAAGATATAATACAAGTTGTATCATACAATAAAAATGTTTCTGATATATTAAGATTGTATCGCTGTTGTACAGTACCTATATAAATGCGAGTAAATAAGACAAAGTAGATAAATGTTACTATATTATAGTTATGTAAAATGTTTGTAATAAAGGAGTAGGTAAATGCAGCAATAAAAAAATACACGAAAAAAAAATTCATTTAATCTTAATATTTTTAATATATTCGTAAAATATTTGGCAAAACAGTGTAGGTATCCAAGTTTTATCTACTTAGATATATTTATTATTTAATGGTGTATGATATATATAATATAAAACGCTATAACTAAGTCGAATAGTCAAATACCTACGTAATCTTATGAAAATTTGGCAACATATAGCACTAGTCTGAGGTACGAGCATAGGCTTAGGGTTAAAATGTTGTAAAGGCCACAGCTCACATAACAAAACTATTATTTTATAATAACCCTTATTTATATAAACTTAGTAGGTACATATTTAAACAGTTAATACTTACAATTTAAAATTGGCGGAAACGACGTGTTGCTTAAAACCAAAGCTGGGTAAGATAGTCACTTTTTTCAACTAGTGGAAGTTAAGTTAATTTAATATAAAAAGTAACTAAGGTAGAATATAAATTAATTTCTGAAATGTACCAAATTTATAACTTAGTTAGTTAGAAGTTAGTTTGGTGAAAATAGTAAATTAAGTTACAGTATATAGGAGTTAGAAGTTATTTTTTTTTAGTTTAAAATATAAATTTAAAAAACCATTTTTTCAAAATATGTAATGTATTACATAAATTAATTAGGTATTAAGTAGGTAGGTTACTAACTTGAAATATTGGCGATGAATGAAAAATTAAATTAAACAACTCATAATTTAATCAAATATTTTAAATAGATAAGTAATAACCTAAATTTCTTGGAATATTAGTCATTAGACTATAGAGAGTTTAACAAAATAAAAGTTAGAAAATTTAATAAATGAAAAAATAAAAACTATAAAAATAACTAGTTATACTTAATACTTATTATTTATAACGAGTTAGATCAGATTATTTTACACATTAAAATCAACATAATTTAAGTTACAAAATTAGTACTTAGCGCCCAGTTTTGCTTGAAACTATCTCTGGTGGAATGGCTATAACATGTTTGAATAAATAAATATATTTATTTACCAAGAATTGGGTATATTATACATTTTTTCAGGCACAAAAAATTAGTAAAAAGTATGAGTAAACATTTTTTTTGTTTTACTTTTTATAGCTTATAATTGGCTGCAGGAGACACCACGAGAAGGTTGGCTCTTAATTATTACTCAAAACTTTTTTTTGCAACTTTATGATCACTATGCGTATTATAATTTATAAATATACGAGAATCAAAAAACTTTATTTTTATCTTTCGCTTTTTTTGCTTAATGGAAGTATTAATAGTAATTATAGTAATACACTGTATTACGTATATATATATATTATATTATCGTTCAAACAAATAAAAATTGTAACTAAACGTGTCTTGTATATTATGTGTTCAAACGTTCACCGGCGGGGAATCGATGTAACTTTTCCCCCTATAAATAAAATAGGTCTGGCCCTTAGTTATGACTAGGGCCCGGAAGTTTATGCACTAAAAACTACGGAAATATGTATGCACTTATGCGCTTAAAAATCCTGATATAATATGCGCTTAAATATGCTTAAATATTTTTTTTTAATTTATAAATATGAGGAAAAAACCTTTTTATTTCAATTAAAAAATTTAAAATTTACAAAAAAAAAACATTATTTCATTAATTTATATATATTTTTAAACAATACAATTAACAATCAACGATTTTGATAAATTCTCAAACATAAACGGCGGCCTGTTATCTGCCAACATATTTTTGTACACTGAAAAGCTCCGCTCCACGTTACCGAAGAAATTGGTGCGTATTTAAAATATATAAAATCATCACATGAAAAATCTTCAGTTAAATTATCCATTGTCATTTCTTCTCCCAGCATAATTTTGGAAATTTTGGATAGTGTTTAAAGCCCAGATTCTTTTCAATAACTTGTTCAAATTTTTTATAAATTGTACCTAATGCCTTTGGAATATTTTACTG
>NC_042493.1:132390738-132402689 GCF_005508785.2 Acyrthosiphon pisum
ATATCGTACACTGATATTTCAATTTTTAAATGTTTAAGAAAATTATTTTTATAACTCCAGTTTTTTCAGCGTCACGACAAGTATACTCAAATATGATACTCAGCGAATGTGTCAAAATATATTTGACATGCAATAATATGCTTCACGTATAAAATATACATAGTTATAATCTACACACTGTCATATTATTAATATTATAAAACTCACTTACCCACAAGTCACAAGACACATTTAATAGGATCGGAGGTGGTATTTAATTAAGGCGTTTAGTATAGGCAATATTTAAAGTTCGTTCGTGTGTGACTTGCGAATTATAACTTTTTATTTTGCAACCATTATGGTTGTGTATATTATCTGTGATTTCGATTTCATCAAATGGGCTTTGACAGGAGTAAATAGAAAAAGCTATAAATTCTGTTTTATTTAAATTTAAAGTAATTTTTTTTGTATATAGTTTTCGAATAATTTGGTTGAGTCCAGTAGATGCTTTAGCATAGACTGAGTCCAATGATGTATCAGAGTACAGTAAACATGTATCGTCTGCATATGTAAATATTGACCCATTCGTCTGCGAGTCACAAATGCTGTTAATATATATTATAAATAAAATTGGGCCTAAAACACTTCCTTGAGGAACACCACAGTTAAATACAAGTTCTTTCCCCAAAACATCATTTACCATAACCATTTGCATTCTGTCCTTTAAGTAACTTGCAAACCAGCTTAGACTATTATTTTTTATTCCAAAATTTGGTAATGTTTTTAACAAGATTTTATGGTCAACAGTATCGAATGCTTTGGCGAAATCTAGGAAAATCCCTATAGTTTTATCACCACGATCCAGCCCTTTGTATATATGCCTAGAAACACTATAGATTGCATCCACAGTACCTACACCTGGCCTAAACCCAAATTGGTTCTTAGAGAGAAGATGATGTTTTTCCAGGAAACTCATTAATCTAGATTTCATAATTTTTTCTAAAAGTTTAGAAAAATTGCATACCATTGAAATTGGCCTATAATTACTCATACTTTCTTTATTTCCATTTTTGAAGAGTGGTTTGACTATCGCTAGTTTAAATTTCGTAGGAAAAATACCTTCTGATAGGCTCATGTTATATATATGAGCTAGAGGGCTAGATATAAAAACTGAAATGTTTTTTAGTAGTTTGACAGTTATTTTATCAAAGCCTGAGGCAGTATCATCTTTTAAACTGTTTATTAAATCGATTATTTCATTGCTATCGACAGGAGATAAAAACGAGGCATCAAAAGATGTTTCATATGGTTTATTAGATTCTATCGGTTCAGTATTACTAAAGTTATCTTGCAATTTCTGTCCAACGGAAGTGAAAAATTCATTAAATGTATCAGTTGCTTTTTTTGGATTTTTTTGTGCATTTATGATTAAATCATTGACTTTAAGATGTTTTATAGTTACTTTATTTTTCAAGTTACTCCCCCCTGTAATATTTTTTATTAATTTCCAAGTCAATTTGGGATTATTTGTACAAGAATTGAACTTATTTTTATAAAAGTTGATTTTAGCTAACTTAACAATTGTATTAAATTTGTTTCTGTATTTTTTGTAGTAATTAAGTAGATTTTTATTCAGAGGATTATTTTTAGACTTAAGGGAAAGTTCATTTTTTTGACGAGAAGAACATAATAGCCCGGCAGTCATCCACTCTTTAAGTCTTTTATTTTTAGATACAATTTTTTTATTAATTGTGCATGCATTTATTATACAAAGTAATTTATCATAGAACAGGTTAAGAGCCATATTTATATTGTTTTCATTGAGGACAGATTCCCATTTCTCAACTTTCATCCTATCGTTTAGGAGCTTGTAATCTATAAATTTAAATGTATCTTCGTAGAATATAAGTTATCATTGAGCGGAATTGCCGTGATTGTAGGAAAGTGATCAGATATATCGATTTGGAGAACCCCTGCTTCAGTATTATCTAAAAGGTAATTGTTATTGAATTTGAGAAACATATGGTCTATACAAGAGTGTGTTTCATTATTGGGAAGTCTAGTGTACACATTAATCAGTGCCATTAGTAGCCATTAGTAGCTAACATATCTAAGTATTCGTTATCTACATTGTCATTACCAATTATATTGACGTTCATATCACCTGCTAATAGTGTACGATCGTTAAACGAAGTATCTGATATAATAATATTATTTAGTCGAACCAAAAATTCATTGCTATTTAATGAGGGCGATCTATAAGTACATAACAAGTTAAAAGGAGTTTTACAGTAGTTACTGGTTAAGGATATTTTAAAAAAATTGGCTTCTACAAAACCATACTCAAATGAGTCTACAATTGTTAAAGTATTTCTAATAAAAACTATTATGCCGTCATTTTGATTTCGTTTAATTTTTGTGTAACAAATTTGAAACCCAGGTATACTATATGAGCAGTTATTAATGTCATGCCATGTTTCAGTTAAAATAATCACGTCTAATTGCTTAAAATTAACATCATTTTCAAAAGATAACAACAAATTATCAAAGTTTGCATTAGCACTTCTAATATTTATACAAATTACACTTAAAAACTTATTGCAAGATAAATCAAAGGTATTAGCGAACTCACTAATAGTTTCAAAATATTTAGTTTTATAATGTGTGTATGAATTAATGGTATTAAGAATATCCATAGAAATGAGAGAACAAAAATACAATACCGGTGTTACGAAAAATTATAATATAGGATAGAGATATGTAAGTTAAACAATTAATGATAAAGCTTTTTCGTCACCAATAAGTAAAGCCTTAGAAGTTTCATCTTTTTTAACAAAAATTTTACTATTCTTAAACCAAATAAACTTGTAACCTAACTCACGTGCAGCTGATCTGGCTTTTAAGAAGATGTATATATTTGATTGTGTCATTTGTTCATTTATGTAGATATTTTCACTTGCCCATTCCGTGTTGAGATTATGTGCATTTAGTTTTAGTTTTCTTGCTTCAGTTATAAGCTTGTATTTATGTTCTTTGGAGTCAAGAATAGCTACAATTTTTCTAGGTTTATTACTTTGGCTTGAAAAAGTTCTGTATGCGCTACATACCGAGAGACTAACGTTTAATGTTGTTTAATATTTCGACACAGTTTTCATTTTTCTCTTCTTGGACACCCAAAATTTCAACATTGTTTTCTAAAGATTTCTGTTCGAGGTGATTTATACGTTTTGATAGATTTGACACTTCTTCGGACAATTTAATGTTTTGTTCCTTAATTAACTTATTTTCTCCTTGTAATATTTTGATGTTAGACATAATTTCTTTTAAGTTACTATTAAAATTATCGAATTGTTCGCTCATAAATTTAACAGACTTAACTAAATCAGCAATAGTATCATTTGAAAAGGAGCTAGTATTGACAAAACTACTAGGCGCTGTAATAGAATTTGTGTTTTTTTTTTTTTGTTTTGCAACCAGAGCAAGACCAAGTTTCTTTTGCTGCATTAGTTAATTTCCGAAAAGATGCTTCTCTAAAGCTTGCACAGCCAAAGTGTAGAAAGTCATTGCACTTAACACATTTAATTTCGTTACCGGTATAAATATCATCATTGTAGACTAGGCACAACATTTCAAACGAAAATTCCGAGATAGTTACGTAAAATATAGGTAGTATGAGATTTAATACCTGCTATTCGGTTATCTAAAGTACGAACATGAACACTATCAATATGATGGACTTTGAGACACTGCAGTGATAATCAGCGATCGACCGTCTTTGCCGAGCGCAGAAACGTAACTGAAAGAATAGAAGACAAGTGTCATAAGCAGTGTTGGGAATAGATAACTAATAATTTATTTAGATAAAGATAAAGATGACTGTAATAATTTTTATCTAGATACAGATAAAGATAATTATACTAAATTTAATTTAGATAAAGATAAAAATTAGTACATTTTTATCTAGATAAATTTCGAAATTTCAATATATTCAAACTATATTTATAGTGGTTTGGGGGGTGAAATTGAGAAAAGTGGACTGGCCGATCTCAAGTAGACATAATATCGAATTCAGATCAGTTTTAAAAATTATTATCGCATTACTAGGGCGATGATAGACAAAAGATTGGTATGTTTTGGCTAAAATAACTGTCCGCCACCAATCCCCTTAATAATATTACAAAAATAAGACAATAATGAACGATAGTGATCTGTGTGATGAGACAAGCTAATCTTATTGTGACAGTGAAAATTATTTCTCTCTTATTTCTTACAATTTCGTTGCGGCGGCAACAGTTGATTAAGACACCAGGTGTCTGTCGTGTTTAGGTACAGACTATAAAAGCGGTTCTCGACCTTTTTCACAGTTTGACAATTTTCATATGTACCACTTGGCCGAATAACATTTTTTTTTATTATAAAATATTAATATGTTATATTATTCACAAAAACAATAGGTTAGGTTAGGTCAGGTCTTTATAATATTACAATAGATATAATAATAATAATACTTATTTTAAATATCGACAACAACTTTATACTTATTCTGCGGCGGAAACAATGTTCTAAACTCCTAACCCGATAAATGTATAAACATATGCAAAACAAAATGCATTCAATTCACAGCCCTGTTTACCACATTTTCCAATATTATGTTTACTAAAAAACTATTTGTCCGCAAAAATTTAAAATTAGTCCGCAAATTTACGTGAATTATCCGCAAAATATTGTATATACCAAAATTGGAAAAATCGAAAATGTACATGCTGTCGAAATAAGCTAAAATGATCCCAATAATTGTATAACTAATTATCTAATTTTTAAGAGGGATATATAAAAATATTTGGATTGATATAAAATAAATTATAATCATTAATTTATAAATGGCTCAAATCATTTATTATGGTATTGTATTTTATTATTGTGTTTAAAATTGTATAACATAAGTGTTTTTTAGTTGTTCATCAAACTAGAACAAAACTAATGAATGATTATTCTTGTTTTTCTCTGTGTATAAGAAAAGTAGCATTAAATTGATTTGTTCTCAAAATATTTATAAATACAATGTGGTTAATATAAATAATAGTACAGCTATAATATAAAAAAAAGAATATAGGTATAATCTTTAAATGTAAAAAAAAAGAGAAAGCTATTGAAAGTTTAATGTTGGTAATGATACATTTGGATATTATTATTGATTTACAGAAGTGAAAAATGTACTGAGGATTGTTACTATTTTAGTAGGATAATCAAATAAATGGATGATCTTCTCTCTGTCAACTATAACTATGCTCTGGACATCGCTTTGGCTTGTGCTCGGACACGATTGAAATATTCTACAGGATTTTGGCTAAAAAAAGTTATAATAATAAACATACCGTTTAAATTTTTTTTAAACTTATATTTTATATTAAAAAGTAGTTACCAATAAATATGATAGGCTTCAGCCTGGGCAGGATCTCTGATGTTGGGTTCATTTAAAAGATCTCTTATCCCCAACAATAACTGCTTAATAGAAATAGATGGACGCCAATCTTTTTCTTCGTCCAATATTGATAAGCACACAGTACCTAGTAAATCATGAATAATTATGATTAATATTTACAAATTTAATTTTAAAATTATATTATAGATATGAATAATTAAGACAGCTTATATTATATTTACCGGAGGGATAAACATTGGGGTGAAATAATGGAGGCTCAAATCTGCATTTTGGTGGACTCGATGGATAATCGTCCTTGAAAGTCATACGTAAGAAATACGATCCATTTTCCCAAGGAGTCTAGATAAAAATATTAATATGAAAATTATTTAAAATGTAATAAATATGTACATATTTATACATATATTAATACATTTTATTTATACATACATACATTGGATATTATTTTGTTTTAATCCAAGCAAAACATTAAATATATGGGTTCTAATGTATTTTTTTTTTATATATATATTATATCATATTTTTTAGGGTCCGAAGACGGTATTGGGACAAAATATCCAAGTAAAAATATCCAAGGTTAAAATATCCAACGGATAAAATATCCAGGGATAAAATAATCAATATATGGGACAAAATATCCAAATAAAAAAAAATATTTTTCCCCCTTTTTTTCTTTAGATACATTGTTCATTTTTAAATCACGTTTAACATTGATAATACTTTAATATAGTAATAAAATAATAATAGTAAAAATAATATTTTACGTTGTATAATATAATATCTATATTATAATAACGAGGCTTTAGTTATCGGTGTTACATTGCAATTACGTAAATCATATCTGTAATCTATATCGTAGTGGACATAATAAATTAGACCAAGACGACAATTTTATCTACAATTATCTGCTGTCATCGGTGTAGAAGCGAAGTATCGATAGTTATTATTGCAGTTTACCGATGACTATTGTAGGATTATTTTGTGCAGTGCGTCAGTGTGGCTTTTATAATATTTAGTGTGTTTTAATACTTTTTAAGTCATATAGTTAATATTTCATTTAATTTATTTTGTAATATGGAATTAATTAATTCAATTAAAGGGGGATCAAAGGCATGTTTAAAAGGCTATATGTAAGTTATAAAATATAAAGGAAAAGAAATAATATCATGGCGATGTGTGAAGTCAAATAGCTTAAAATGTCCGGCTATTTGTCAAACCCCATTAGATTACAGCAACCCATGTATAACAAAAGAACATTTGATAGTATGTAAAAGTAATCAGAATGATGTAGATGTTACAAAATGTTTAGATATTATGCTAAAAACCATTAGAACGAATGAAATAAAACCAGCTAAAGTATTTGCCAGAGAAGTTGCAAATTTATCCCGAGAAGTTCAAGCACGAATACCGCCGGAAGAAATTGTAAAACGAAGATTACGTCCACAAAAATCAAAAAATAATCCTGTGAGTCCAATTAGTTTAGCTGATTTAGTATTTGAAGTTGATTCCGAGTGGTGTACTCTTGGTGATACAAATTTAACAAGATTTTTGTTATATGACAATGTGTTGGCAGAAGAACGAATTGTTATATTTGCCACTGATAACACGGTCTTCGATATTTAACTAAATCGTCTACGTGGTATATGGATGGAAATTTTTCTCTAGCACCCAACATATTTCAACAACTTTATGTGATAAGAGTTGAAATAAATAATGTTTTCATTACGGCTGTATATATTTTATTAGAAAAAAAAACACAAACAACGTACGAAAAGATGTTAATTATTATTATGGAAAAATGTGAAGAACTAGAAATGTATCCTGATCCAAATACTATAAATTGTGATTTTGAAAAAGCCGTTA
Source organism: Acyrthosiphon pisum (assembly GCF_005508785.2). Classification (NCBI taxonomy): domain Eukaryota; kingdom Metazoa; phylum Arthropoda; class Insecta; order Hemiptera; family Aphididae; genus Acyrthosiphon; species Acyrthosiphon pisum. The sequence goes on from NC_042493.1 coordinate 132,398,024, forward strand.
TAAATGCGATAAAAATCACATTCGGAGATGATATTCAAATACAGGGCTGCTTATATCATTTATGTCAAAGTACACAACGGCAAGTGCAAAAACTGGGATTGGAATCATATTACAGAGAAAATGAGACGTTCAGTACATTTTGTGCAATGTTAGACGGGCTTGCGTTTCTCCCTGTCAACGATATTGAAAAAGGTAATTAACATGCATATAATTATAAAATAATTATTTGTACTATTGTACTTATATATTTTTATTTTTATTCAGGATTACTTTATTTAAAAAATAACATGCCAGAAAAAGCCAAAGAACTAGTTACATATTTTGAAAATACATTATAGTATTGGAAGTACTAAACGAATAAGACGTAAACAACGTAAAATTGCTGCTTTGTATTCGCCATCGGTATGGAATGTTTTATGTTATGGAAACAACTTTGCGCGATGGTAACCGGACAAATAATCAATGTGAAGGATGGAATCATAGGTTTTCGAATTTAGTAAGTACTTAGGTATACAATATGTATTGTATGTTGTATGTTATGTATGTATGATTATTGTCATTATATTAATCGGGCCGTGGGCCAATTTCCGGCCCGCCATCATTTAATATCTGGCCCGCGAAAGTAATCTACATAACAACACTTATTTGTGTATCTATAATATTTTACATTTACATTAAAAAAAAAAAAATTGAAAAAGTAAAAAATACAGTATAATATAATATATTCTTCATATTTAATTCTGAATCGCCATACCGTAACATTTATGTTGTTACATTATTGCCATTTAATAATATAAATAGCATTATCGTATCTTATGTTATTTTTGTACGAGCACGACGGCTGTAGAAATTTTGGAACCTAACCTATATTTAAAATTTCAATTTCTAGGTAACACATAATCATCCAAGTATTTGGACTCTAATAAAAAAAATGCGCTTGGAGATAGCCGCCGACGAAACGAAAATTGCACAAAGAGAGTTGGGGACATTGAATCCAACTCGAAAAAAACCAAAATATGTAAGGATGCAAGAAAAACTTAAGCTCCTTTGTCTTGAATATATTAATGGTGAAAAAGAATTAGATATTAGATTCTGAGCGGAGCGAGGGGCTATTGTTTTTACAGTGGTATTTTTTTTTTTTTTTCTTTTTCTTTTTCTTTTTATATCCTGTATACAAAATTTCTTCCAGAAGGAATGTTTTGAATTCAACATATAGTACCTTATCTTTTAGAAAATTGGATCAAGATGGTACTTTAGAGAGGTCTTTTTTCGATTTTCTCAATAGTTATTTAATGCCACTGGAAAAACCACCGAAAAATTACGGAAAAACGCTAAAAATGGGATTTTAATTTCTAACGCTTTGTTTATCACCATAGAACAGAATAAAAAATTGTAATATTTTAATATTAGTTCAACTTTTTACCTACATATAAAATAAATAATAACAATATAAAATATCCAGACTGACAAACCGTCTCCGCTCAGAATCGTTTTTCTTATACAATGATATTATATCATTGAATTCAAATTTAATACAACCATTATACAATGACCCACTTGTAAACTACTGTACAGCAGAACGACATCCACTTACCTGCTTTTTTTATAATTGCAATAGCAAATATAATACGATAATTTATTACCTCTTTTTAAACAATTTTTTTATAAACACATTTTATCTGAACTGACTATATTTATTTAAATATTATTAAAAACTTTTAGATGATATAGTGTAATACACAATTTCTATAACTAAAGATATAATTATTATATATAACGCAACATATTATTTTTATTATTATTTTATTACTGTATTATAAAGTATTACTGATATTAAATGATTTTAAAACGTGATTCAAAAATGAACAATATAATGAATTTAAATAAAAAAATTTATATGAGTATTAATAATACATTTTTATGATTTTTTTTTATTTGGATATTTTGTCCCTAGATATTTTATCCGTTGGATATTTTGACTTGGATATTTTGTCCTAGATTCCTGAAGACACAGTAAAAACTTCAAGGGAGGTTTCTGGTCACAAATTAAATCTACAATACATTTGATAAAAGTCTTTTTTTCCAGTACTTTAAATAAATGGAAAAAACAAAAAAAATTATGAAAAATCTATGTAAAAACTAGAATTATTACACAAAACAGTTTTTGAAAAGTTGATGTTGATTTACAATAATAATTCAAAAATAAATAATCACAGCCATGAAATTTTCAATGCACAAGTATATTTTAAATAAACTTTGAAATAAAATTAGAACTATAGTTACAAATATAAAAGATTTTCTTAGAAATAGGTAAATTTTGTTTATGGACCTATAAAATGGAATTGTGCATAGCAGTCCATGATAGTTATACCGAACGGATAAAAACATTGAATACAATTTGAAAGAGTAGTGTGTTCTTTATCGCCTATTGGATTGGCATCAGTTATCAAAGTGTGAACACCATTTACAATTTTACAATATAAGGCTCTATTTTTAAAAATATAAGTTGCTTTCATTCATTTAAAATTCAACAGATTTAAAAATTGTAATACATATTTTTTAAATTTACACTGTCATAAAAGGGGACCATCATGACTAAATAAACAGTCATGATCACTAAACAACCAATTTTTCCTCTCATTGCGCATTTTCCCAGACATGGCAAAAACAGTATAATTTCTATATAATTGTAATGTGAAAAATATTTTTTTCTATGATATTAGTGTTTCTTCCAAATATGGGGAAGAATAATAGATGTATAAAATATGCGTGCAGTAATCTAGCGATCATGCCTGTTTATTTAGTCACGGGGACCATTAGTCCTATACTAGGTTTTTTTTAAAGTCATAAATTGCATTGAAAAAACTGCACTACAATATCTGCATAATATTTCAAACTAGAGCTACTAACCCCAATCAATTAATATACTTAATAATGTAATATAAAATGAGAATTTCATGAATGCTGAAAATCATGTTTCAAAATTATACAAAATGATTTTAACTATATTCATTGATTTATATAAAATAGCTAGGAAACAGATAGATATGCTTATACCTAGAACATAATATTATGTTTTTAATTTAGTGGACATTTTTTATCAGACACAGGTGTATAATTAAATAAAAAAAAATGTTATCAATACTTACACCAGTTTTTCCAGGTATATAGCATTCCCAAACCATAAGGTTCAATGAGCCATCTTGATTTTTGGCTGGTTTAGCCACAAAACCCTTGAGATAAAAAAAAATTGTATTAAATCATTACATAAACATTTAGTATTTTAAAACATATTATTAGTACTCACAAATGCAGGATTTTTTCTCCATGCTTTACGTTCTGCTAATAATCGCATGACTGCAATACCACTCATTTTTCTGTAAAAAATAATACAATTTGAAGACAACTCTTAAAGTTTAAATAAAACTACATACATTTAAAAATGTACAGAAATTCTATTCAATAATCAATTTATTTTAGTAACAATTTTATGTTGACTATACCTACTGTATTATGTGACATTTATTCATAATGTGAACATTAATTCAAATATTATCTCTAGTCACTAGTATTCTAGTATATAAATTTATAATTTCACTCGCGGACAGTTGGACTGTTTTAATTGAAAACATTCGTTGATATAGATTAGCCATTAGGTTAGGATAAATTATATTAATATATATATATATATTGTATTTACCTCAATAACATGTACTTACTATGACAACATTAAGTCAATAATGGAGCCATTTTATTATCAAGTGAATTTTTCCTTAAGTAAACTAACCTAATGGCTAATCTATATATATATATATATATATATATATATTATATTATATTATATATATTATATTATATTATATTATATATATTATATTATATTATATATATTATATTATATTATATTATATATATTATATTATATTATATTATATATATTATATTATATTATATTATATATATTATATTTTAGAATTTTTAAATTGTATTACTGACAACTACTGTTGCACAACAACAACAAAACATATTTGATTGCGGTTTTTGGTAACCTAATCGTTAACTAATCTGTGTTATTGGTATATTATGTTCAAATTGTTGAGTTATTTGATCTCATACCGTAGAGTTAAATCGTCTTAATTATTACAAAGCGTAGAGTGACTTCGGACAACACATTCACTATGCACAGATCCTAAGTCAATAATGTAGTTGATGCTGTAAGATATAAAAAATGACAATACGACAAGTAGAAACATAAAAATAAAAAAGCTGGCACATGCCTACCGAAGGATCTGACCGTCAAAAAGCTCCGACCATATATGTTGTTTTTATCATATGATGTCATATTAATTTAGCCCCTACTTATGGAACATAAAGAAAGTTGAAAATATAACAGTTTTAAGTTTCCAAATCTAAATCTATCTAAAGGGTTCAAGTACAAGTAAATTGAAAAATAATCAATAAAATATCAAATATCGAGCCTGCAGTTTATACCGTCCTGATACGTACACCTTGATGTACGTAACACTTGCTACTTTAAGCGTACCAAATACATCTGTGTGAGTAAATAAAGTATCAAAAAACATTTTCTGAGTAGACCGTCGACAAATATCCGACGCACATTTGCACTCGGTGATATGACCACATAAGGGGTTAGGTTTAAAACAAC
>NC_042493.1:132402978-132417932 GCF_005508785.2 Acyrthosiphon pisum
GGAATATTGTACCCGATATGAAGACTCGCCAAGTGGATAGCCGCGGAGCACCAGCAGCCGATGTAAAATCGAAACGATCGACGAACGACGGTGTTAAGCCTGCTGGGGATTCCAGTTATCAAATCGTCAACGGAAATCCGAGATCTTGGTAGTTAGTACAACGAACAAGTAGGCCCGATGGATAAATAATACGTCTACACCATTACCAGACAAGCATCAACGATGACCAACGAATTGTATGAATGGAGTAGACGAGAGATAAACAATAAAACAGTGTTGCCGCGCAGAGGTTATAACAAACGACAGTTGCATGCTTGCGAGACACAATTTTACAAGTTATTTCATAATTTAATATTTCCTTATAATTTATGACGAAAAAAACAAATACCGTTATTTCCAAGTTCTCAAAGATTCTCAATTTTGACTTATATCGGTCATCCGGTCCTAGACTCTCAACTCAAAAAACATCGAAATATGCAAGACTGACGCCAAAACAGAGTCGTTAATCTGGCAACATGGTTCAACGGGACGCCGCGCCGTTGCCAAATTTCCCAAATTCTTGGTAAACACAAATTGGAAAAACGCCGAAGCCAATAATAATAATAATAATACACACCTACATTTTAAGTGTAATACTGTGTTATCTTACAACGATTGCGAATATAATACAAATAATAATTTGAACAACATAAAACATATAGCTTTCTGTTTTAAAAGTAAAATTCAAAATTAATTATCTGATAGGTAGATATTTATGTGTGTAAATATTAGAGTTTAATAACAACATACGTTATAAGAATGTAACTATTATGACGTACAGTAGGAATATAATAATATTATTAAGAAATAACCAATATTGAACATTTTGTATTTTATATTTTTCAAATATTTTGAGATGTAGTCATTTACAATTTAATATAAGTTAATACCATTTTAAAAGTATAGTAATAAATATACAATTAGGGTTAGTTTAGTTATATTTGATTGCAGATACATCCGTAAGATTTATATCATCTCATCAGTCATCCTGTAAATGAATCCAATTTTATTCAACTAACTTTGTGGACTTGAACGAAAAAAATAAATGAGTCTGAAAACTTCTATGAATTTAATTCCAATATGTTTTATCTCTTTCTACTTGAAAATAATATAAAGCTTACTGTCATATTATTTGTGTATGGATATAAGAGTCATCTAACTTATCAACTTAGTCCACTATGTTCAGTCTTAAAAATTATTTTAATTGCTTTATATTCACAAAAATATTGAAACCTGCTGATGTAGCCGCATTCCGTCTATTGAAGTCAGGATGGAAAAAAAGAGTCTTTGAATGACGTACAAATACGAAATTTGAACAAAGCAGTATCTAAAAAACATTTTTCTCCAATATTGGACCAGGTAATAAAAGAAACTCTTAATCCTAAGAATTTTGAAAAATGGTTTATACATTTTACATATAAGCGAAGTTAAAATATTAAACTTCATTATCTGATTTAATTTATTTACCAATATGTAATATGTATTAAAGTAGATTAAAGGAAAAAAAATCTGTAGTAAAATAAAATTAATAAATAATTAAAAATGTTGTTTTTTTCCCACTTGGCCTATTAGATTCATTCGGTTAAAGTGAGTCTTATAAGCGGCGTCAACTGTATTATATAAATAGTTAGATTATTTTTAAAAACTTACCCATCAAAAGAAACCGATATTATTGTGTTATCCTTACTGAATAATACCAACAAACGTAACTTTAAATGATCAATTAAAAATGGACCAATATCTTCTTTTTTAAAAATTAATATGTTTGTCTTTTCAATGTTGACGTCGTTTCCTTTTTTATCTAAGTCTTAACGATGCAATCATAGCAAAATTTAGGCAATTCAATTCACATGTTGTATCGTTCCAAGGAAATTGTATTATGTTGTTGTTATTCATTTCTAATATCAACTAGGTATTATTATTTTCAACCGGCATTCACAATTGATATCAAATTTTGCACACTTGTACTTTATTATGATTTGTATGTAACTACTTATTTTATTTTTTCACAAATAATTGAAGATATGGAAGGCAAGAAAAAATATTCAAATAAAAAGAAACGTATCATTTTATAGGAAGATTAAAGGACGAAAAAAAAGGTGGTAAGTAAATTATTTTGGTTATAATAAAGAGAACACAGAAACTTTACAATGAATATAATTGTAAACAAATTAATTAATTAATTTTCACTTGAAATGTGATAATGTTCATGAAATTCTAATTATATGTTTTATAAATATTTAGTGTTTTGGAAAAAGTTAACAATGTTTCACATGATGAAACACAAAATAAACCATGTTGTTCTAAAACATTAGCTGATGTACAATCAACAAGAGAAAAAATATTAGGTCAAATGGTTTTAACCAGTTGTACGTTATTTTTTTTTATATATATTGAGAAACTTTAAAATCATTATTTACTACATCAAAATTTGTATTTCTTTTGTGTATTATTGCGTTTAGCTATGATCAGTCATTTGGTACAGCAACTTCATCGAACAGTGATATTCCTAATATTCATAAAAAGACGTGAGTTATGATTTTGTGTAAATTTATGGTTGTACTTAATTTAAGGTTCCATTTTTTTTTTAAATTTTAAAATCTTAAAAGTTATGAGAAGACATTAGGCTACACGGTAATTTGTTATCTCCGTCTTACAAGTGCGTAACACAGCACATTTTCGCTCAGCAGATCACGTATTGCTTCATAAGCTTAAAAATTATAATTATTCGACTTATTATAAAACTTGATGGTAAGAACATTATCTGTGTTTGTTTTTTTACGATAGTCCAATGTTACGCACTTGCAAGACGGATACAATCAATATCCTTGTAGTGTCATCATAATTTTAAAGATTTTAAAATTAAAAAAACTTTTAATCTAAAAAGAAATAATATCGTTTTATGGTAAAAAAAACTAAATGGTCAGCCAGCCTATGATATTGTTAAGCACATTTGATGATATTATTGTGAAAAAATAACTTATTTACCTATTTACGTGGAATCTTATTTTAAATTTTCAATCCTTAGCTATAAAAATTGAACATTTTATACATTTTCAACTGCAAAATAATTTTTAAATTTTATTTTTGATACATTTTGTCAAAATTCGAACTTTAAATGCTTATAAAAAAAAGAATTTACTATTTTAATGTTTTTGAACTGCTATAGTAACAATATACAGGAGCCTTGTATTGTATTTTCACCAATTTTGCCTCAACATTTAAAATTTTATAGGCAATTATTATTGGTGAATTTTTAACGGCCCACCGGGTTTTGCCAAGTAGCCCGCCGGCTGAATCTGGGCCTAATAAAAGTGTTTCCGACCTGAAAACCCGAGTTTGTAATAATTTTAGTCATTCTTAAGTTCTTACCTTTTATAGGAGCAGCGCCGGTACAGTGTGCCATTGAAGTTTTATTAAACTGAACAGTGTATGCCAAGATATGTCATCCTTGAGTCATTTCAACTAGATAGGAACGAACTAAGAATTGACATGCGCATACCATCGTACCTCAAAGTAATAGTGCCATTCTAATTCATTTTAGAGAGTGTCATTAACTAGAGAATACGAGGGTATGGTGTATAGTTAGCTTACCGCGTATTGTCCAATGTGGGTGATACCACAGTACCATTGCTAACATTTTATCCGATGTTATATAAAATAATTTTTTTGTGTCACTATCAAGTTACCTATTTATAATATTATAGAACCTATTATCAACATTTATTATTGTAAGTATATCTGTACACATCACAATTATAGGTACATACTATACAAGTCTATAACAAAATACAAAAAGTAATTAAGTAGCTGGTAGGTATACCAATATAATATACCTACATAATATTATATATTATATTGATAGATATATAGACAACAGTTTGTTAATGTATGTAAAAAAAAATATGCACATGTCTTAATTATACACAAAAAGTAGGTATCTATGTGCATAATATATCAAAATGTAAAATATAAGAATAAGGAGGTATAACGAAAGATAAATTGTAAGTATATATTATTTTAACATTTTGATATATTATGTACTTACTTTTTGTGTATAATTATGACGTGTGTATATTTCTTTTGTACATACAATAACAAACTGTTAATTATTATATTACATAAGTACCTTTATACAGGACATTTTTTTCAAAACTGTTGGTGGAACTATCTACTATATCTACCTAGATACTACCTATAATTATTAAGTATTGATCTCGACATGTACCATAACCGTATTTTCGAGCTCAAAGTAATAGGACATTGCCACGGATAGCCACGGAGGTAACGTCTTAAATTCTTAATATTTATTTTTCATGACTATTGAAACTATTGTCATGTCCCGTGTGATCGTGTTCATTCATATGGCGAACCTAGATAAAAGAAAATATAATATAGCGTAAAACAAGACGTGCTAATAATAAATACGTGGTTGGATAGGTTAGAACGTTCCCGACTATTAATATTCCTACATATATTAAGTTGTAATATAAAAAGTTACAATATAATAAATTATATTATATTAGTATCTCGGGCGACCGAGCTTATTGCTCGGGTTCAATAATTTCTTAAAAAGGCCTGCTCGCTTGTCTCTTACAGGGGCAATATTTAGGCAATACCTATGCAATATCGTTGCTACCGCCCGTGGCATTTGTGTTAGTTGTCAATGATTATTAGAGCAGTGGCGTAATAAGGGGGGACGTGGGGAGTCAAACCCCCTCCCCTCCATTGCCTTTGGTGTGGATAATCTTCTATATTGTGTTTGATGTGAATTTTGAATTAATTCAAATAATATTCTTTGTTCCATATTGTTAAATATTTTACTACCTAAGTAAATAGTTTTGATCCCCATGATTTTCCAATTTTCACCTCCCATTTAGCTATGTCGTTTTATATTTTAATCCCCCTTTCAGAAACCATGTCCACGCCACTGGATTAGAGTGGTGTGTGGTTGTAACAAAAGCAGAGGTAAAAGTAGAGGTAGAACCGAATCGAAACTCAAAAATAAGAGTGTATAAAGGTTTTGGTACATGTTTCGGTTTAACGTTGCCGTCAGTGAAACTTAATTTTTTTATAATAATGTTGTCCATGACTTATAACGTGAGGGTGGCGCGGTGGTGATGTATGCTATTTTATTATAATATTATAATTTATAACTGTGTATTAAATCACTGTTTTAAAATTTAGTTTCGTGTTTATAAGACGTACAACTGCCCCCAAATTTCAAAATATTCAAGTCTTTAGCGAGAGAGAACTAAGTCTATTGATATTACCTCACGGGAGTCTATGTCAATTGGTCGTATACAATTGGTCGTGGTAAAATTTTTCGTCTGAAATTGGTCGTATACAATTGGTCGTGGTAAAATTTTTCGTCTGAAATTGGTCGTTTTGTAAATTGGTCGTTTGGTAAAATAGTCGTAGTATATTTTCGTCGCGAAACGCGAATACTGGTTAAAAACGTTATGTAGGTACAAATTGACAATAATCATATTAGGTATAAAACGTTTTGCGATAGTAAGTTAAATAACAGTGAGTACAAATGTACAACTAGCATTATTACAGTTATATTATATTACGATAACAATATTATCGGATGTTCTTTATCTGGAATACAAATAATAATGTTTCGTTTCTTCTATAGTGTATAGGTACTGTGTTTACAAATTTCAGTTGACTGTGATTGACGGTGTAGTCTAGTGCTAATAATTATATAATCGAGTTAATAAAAAATAAAAAATAATAATTAATATGCCTCTAGATTTTATTAAAAGCGAAAGAGGAAAAGATATGCTCGTGCATGATGGTTTTTTATATCGTTTTGAAAGTAGAAATGATAAAAAAACTATATGGAAATGTGTTGAAAATTTAAAAAAAAATGTAAAGCCAGAATACATACAGATGAAAATTCCATTCTAAGTGATGTAACCAAGATATCGCATGTTCATTTTCCTGATATTGCCAAAATGAAGCGAAAAGAGCAATGGCAAATTTAAAGGAGCTTACTAAGAAAACTGAACTAAGTACTCAATCTGTTGTAGCAACTGTTGCTTCAGAGGTAATATATACAATTTGTTTAAACAATTATTTAATTTTTCTAATATAATATAATATTATAATAATAATTAATAATATTATTAAAATAATACCTAATATAATTTTTAATATTTTTAGTTAAATACAGCAGTTTCCGGTCAAATGCCTGGCATACCGTTAATGAAAAGGACTATTCTGCGTGTAAGAGAACGTGAAAACGCAGCACCAGGTATACCGCAATCATTATCTTGTTATACCAGAAGATTATAAACATCAGATGGCAAGTCATTCTTACTATATGATTCTTTCGATCATGACCCGGATAACTGCGATAGATTTTTATTTTTTTCCACGGAAGAAAATTTGCAGAAAATGTCCGAATGCGATCATTGGTATGCAGATGGCACATTTTCATGTGCCCCATCTATTTTTAAACAATTATATACTATTCATGGAATACAATCATCAAACGTCTTACCTTCAGTTTATGCACTCTTACCAAATAAAAAAAAGAAAACATATATTCGTTTGTTGCAAAGCCTAAAAACATTAAACTGCAACTTAAAACCAAAAACGGTCATGTTAGATTTTGAAATTGGTGCAATGACTGCTTTGAAAAAAGAATTCAGTGATATCAAAATTCGTGGTTGTCATTTTCACTTTGCGCAATCTGTCTGGAGACACATTCAAGAATGTGGTCTATCAAAACAATATAAAGAAGATTCTACTTTCGCTTTTGAAATAAAAAAATTAAACGCCTTGGCATATGTTCCGGTTGATTATGTTGTTAGATATTTTGAATATTTAGTTGACACTCCTTTTTACCGAGAACTGGAATCTGATTTATCGAGATTACTCGACTATTTTGAAGAAACGTGGGTTGGTAAAATGGACAGGAGCAGGAAAAGGAAAAATCCAAAATTTTCAATGAATATAACCTTCCAAAAACTAATAATTCGGTAGAAGGATGGCATAATAGTTTTTCATCCATATTAAATGCTATTCATCCTAGTATTTGGAAATTTATAAGAGCCCTACAAAAAGAAGAAAAACTAAACCGTCTGAAAATGGTCCAATATTGTACTGGAGCAGAAACCCCTAGAAAACGAAAGAAATATAATGACACCGCTGAGAGGATAAATACAATATGTAAAACGTTTAATAATAGAACATTTGATGAATATATATCTGGGATAGCTCATAACTTATAATTATTTTCACATATTATTTTTTAAAACTTATAATTATTGTCACATATATTATTTATACTCATATTATTTTTTAAAACATATAATTATTGTCACATATATTATTTTTAAAACTTATAATTATTATTGTGACCAAATATATATTCATATATATTTTTATATAATTATACATATATATATATATTATATAAATTATGACCACATTTTTGAGGAGATACTGTTGCGTTTTCAATCAAAGTGATGGCATCATTTAAACTAAGGCCTGATTTTTCGAGACATTTAATTGTTTCCGGTAAAATTCCAAAATTAGATTTTATATATGTCCAACTCGCATCCAACGGTTTGTCCAGTAAAACGTCTTGAGCCATTTGCATAGAAATTGCGTCATCTGGGTTTAACTGGTTAACAATACTTCGAATTTGTTTTATATTTTTACAGTAATATATAGCAGCGTGGATCCATGTCCCCCAACGAGTGAGGATCGGTTCTGGCGGTAAATTTAAGGTATAAAAATGTAATATATAGGGTTTTAAAATGTCATGAAATTGTAACGAGCTGTGACTACGTAATCAATTAATATGTTTAAATACGACAGCTAGTGGCATGCATTAATAGGAATAATAGTAAAATATATGTAATTGCTACAGCGAGCGCGTAACCCCGGCGGTGCGCATAGGTGAACGTAATAGTAATATTACAAGGGTACCGCACGACGCACTACAGAACACGTGATAGGTATTCCATGATAGATATGAATATTCTAGGAAAACCTAATCGCTTAGCAGTACAAAAATTATGGTTTTGTACAAAATAATATAATCCAGAAATAGTATGATTATTTGAATGACGTCCGAAATGACCTCAGGTGTCGGCACGTATACCATTTTTATACTAAAAATGCCATAGTATGGATCTAATAGAACTACCCGACGAGGTACGTCGATGGACAAGTGTCCATCAGACGAGCAGCCAGCCTTAACTCGAATAGACATCTATTTTAAATACGCAGCCACATCTCGCTTACAATAAGTTAAATAAAGTGAACTTAGAAATTATCATAATATTATTATACTGAATTAAAATAAACTACAAATTATTACTACTTCGGATTGGTCATTCCAATTTACATTCTACTTTCCAACTATTGGTGGTGTGTCCGTTACAATTTCGGTGCTGTGGACAGGGTAATCTCAAGGGATACTTAGAAGATTACGAGGACAAATACAAATTTCTCCATCTTCCCAAGTCAACCAAAGGAGGAAATATATCACTGGATCACCGTTGGGAGCCTGATCATCTTCCAATAACTCCGAGACATACTTGCACAAACTAACTATCCACAATTCACAAGTCGACATGGATGTACCTGCCGTGCCAGCCGCGTTGTTGTAAGTATGTTAACGTAATTAAAAGTGCTGTTCGCCTCCTATGGTATAGTATAATAAGTGAAATTCTAGTCGTATCAAATAAAATAAATTACCAATTGTTCAACTTTAAATTGAATAATAAATTGAATAAAATAAGTTAAATAAAATTAAATTTTCTAATTATATTAAATAAAATAAAATAAAAGCTGTTCAAATTTTAAAAAATTAAATTTTTCAATACTTTAAAATAAAAAAAAAATAGTAATTGTTTAAGTTTCATTAAATTAAATTTCAATCGTTAAATAAAATAAAATAATAGTTTTATTTTAAAGACATTTTCTATCATTTAAATAAAATAAAATAATTTTATTTTTAAATTAAATTTTCAATCGTTTAAATAAATTAAATTAATAATATTATAAATTTTAAATAAAATAACAATTGAATAAAACAATAATTTTATTTCAATAGTTTAAATAAAATAATAGTTCTATTTTAATATTAAAATTTTCCAATCACTTAAATAAAATAAAATAATATTTTTAAATTAAAATTTTTCAATCATTTAAATAAAATAATAGTTTATTTTAAAATTAAAACTTTTCAATTTGTTAAATAAAATAAAATAATAGTTTTATTTTAAAATTAAAATGTATCAATAGTTTAAATAAAATAAAATAATAGTTTTATTTTTAAATTAAAATGTTTCAATAATTTAAATAAAATAAACTAATAGTCTTATTTTAAAATTAATTTTTCAATAATTTAAATAAAATAAATTAATAGTTGTTAATGTTTTTAAATTAATTGTTTTTTAAATTAAATTTTCATTTGTCTAAATAAATTATAATTTTCGTTTGTTTCATTAAAATTAAATTAATAGTATTTTAAATCTATATATATAAAAATGAATGTATGTCAGTGTGTCTGTGTGTCCATGTTACCATGGTTACCAAGGTTGCCATGGTTACTAAGGTTACCAAGATTTCATGACTATTAAGGTTACCATGTTACCATGGTTACCAAGGTTGCCATGGTTACTAAGGTTACCAAGATTTGATGGCTATTAAGGTTACCATGATCCATGGTTACTATGGTTACCAAGGTTACCATGAGTGTTGTTTATAATTATAGGTCTTTAATGGGCAACGAATTGCACAGGATCAGATATAGTACGGGTGTGTCCATCTACCCATGGCAATCAATTATATAATATTTTGAAACTTATGGACCTTTTTGTTTTTAAATAGTTACCGTGGGTTTCAAAGCTATAATAATAATAATTATTGGTTGCCAATGGTTTAAAATGTTTGTTATTTATTATAGTGCCCAACGATTCATATTTATAACCGAATTCAATTGCAACTATTATAAGAATTTCTACTATTATTAGTTAATTTATTATGCCCAACAACAAACGATCGATAAATAGTCCCGCAGTTCTAGCACGCAAGAAGCGGGAAACACGAGCCGCGGAAACAGACGAGCAAAGAGAAGCCAGGTTGAGTACCGACCGAGAACGGCGGTCCCGGGCCCGCTTATCCGAGCCAGAGTGAGCAAAGAGAAGCCAGAGTGAGGACAAACCGTGAATGTCAGTCACGGGTCCGCTCATCAAGATTGGGGACCATGCGAGTAATGGGTGCTCGATCCAGACGAACCACCGAATTGAACCTTTGTGCACTACACTATGATGCCGATATTAATTACAGCACACACCCAAGCGTGGCCATCGGAATAATGGATCCCTTTCGGAATAATAATCCCTTTTTGATTATGTTAATTAACGTTTAGAGATTAATACATATGGAGTAGGTATTTTTAATGGGCGACGAGGTGCACGGGATCAGCTAGTTTTAAATAAAATAACAGTTTTATTTTTAAATTAAAGTTTTTCAATCATTTAAATAAAATAATAATTTAATTTTAAAATTATGGTTCAATCGTTTAAATAAAATAAATAAATGATTTTATTTTAAGAAAATTTTCTATCATTTAAGTTAAATAAAATAATTTTATTTTTTGAATTAAATTTTCAAACGTTTAAATAAAATACATTAATAGATATTCGAAACTTTAAATTAAATAATACTTAAATAAAATAATAGTTCTATTTTAAAAGAAATTTTCGGTCAATTTAATTAAAATAAATGAAGTAATATTAATTCGAAACTTTAATTAATAATAAATTAAAATATTTTTATTTTACAATAAATTTTCAATTCACTTTAAAAAAAATAAAATACTAATTGAATAATATTCAGATAAATTAAAGATTTTATTTTAAATTAAAATTTTAATCAGTTTAAATAAATTAAAATATTTGACATTCCCGAATTTTGAATAAATAATAATTAAATAAAATAATAATTTTATTTTACAAGAAAATTTTCAATTGTTTTAAATAAAATAAAATAGTAACTGGTAATTAAAAAAAATAATAAATTGTTTAGACATAGAATTAAATTACTGAAATAAAATAAAATAAATATTTTAGTGAATAGATATTTGAAGTTTTTATTTTCCCAATTAATTAAATGATTGATTAATTATTTAATAGTTCTAATAAATAGTTGAATTTATTTAGGTTGAACAATTTTAAATTTTTTACTTAGTGTAATTGAATTTAGGCGTGTTGTTATTATAATAATTTCGAGAATTATTATTAAATATTTTATTATTAAAGGCCGAGATGTAAGTCTTTATATTTTGTGAATTTTACTGAGACAATTGATGTCTGTATTTGAGATTTTTATTTTTAAAGGCCGAGAAGTAAGTCCTTATATTTTATGAATTTTATTGAGACAATTGATGTCTGTGTATTGAGAATTTTTATTTTTAAAGGCCGAGAAGTAAGTCCTTATATTTTATGAATTTTATTGAGACAATTGATGTCTGTGTTTGAGAAATTATTTTATTAAAGGTCGAGAAGTAAGTCCTTCCGTGTTTTTTGAATTATTACGACAATTGAAGTCGATTTTATTGAATTTATTTTATAGACCGTGTGCAAGTCCTTCCGTGTATTTTTGAATTATTACGACAATTGAAGTTGATTTTATTGAACTTTATAGGCTGAATAGTAAGTCCTAATATTTGTGAATTTATTTGAAGACAGTGAGTCTTTATTTTTGAATTTTATTTTATAAGGCTGAAATAAGTCCTTGAGTGAAAAAAATAATAATTAAGAAAATTAAGAAGAAGAATTATTTTCTTGAAATATTTCATATTGATGAAAAATAAAAATAAAATGTTTATTATATCTAAAATTTTATAGTCGTCAACTTCTGAGTGAACATTTTTAAACGTTGGTTTATTGTATGAAACAAAGAAAATATGTAACATATTTACAAATAATTTGTAAGTTGTTTAACAAATGTATACCACTTATAACAAATTATATGAACTAAGTATTAAATAATGAGCCCAGAGCCCCTTCGCATCACTCAGCCACATATACACACACATTATACAACTTTTGTACACTTTATAATTACTGAAAAATTAAAATACCTACACTATTATTTCATTCATTGTTGGAATTGACCTCAAGTTTATTTCAAACCATTATCTTTTGGATCACTGATGGTTCACATACTACAATATTTTAAAACTCATGTAAAAAAATGTTTTTATTCTCAAAATAATGCCAGGAATATTTTTCAGCACTACATAATATAGAATATACAAATATAAATAATTAATAATTTTACAACAAAATTGCATTTGAAAATATTATTGTTTGTATAAAATATAATAATATACTCTAAAAGTGTCATCTACCCACGAATAACATTTTTAAATTACAATAAAATAACTAAAATCATAATATTCGGTTTTAAAATGTAATTTCTTAAAACATAAAATGACTGTAAAAAATAATCGAGGTTTTTATTTTTATATTTTTTGGTTATAGTATGAACTATTTATGAGAATCCTTGTTTTATATTTTTAATCCTAACAGCTATAAAATTTTAAAATTTTATAATTTTTTAAGTAAATACAATAAATTTGAAAATTTTCAAGATTTTGATAAATGTTGTCAAAATTTGAACTATACAAATACTTATAAAAAAGAAGTGCTTATGGATCTTTAATATTTATCAACTGCTATTTTAACAAGTTATAAGGAACCTTGTGATAAATTCCCAAGCTTTTACACACAACGGATACATTTTTATTAAAATTTATATAATAAAACACTAAAAATAATTAATATTATAAATGTCTATAAATACCTCAATACGAGGCAACGTATTTTTAAAACGTTATAATGTATAGAAAATGATAAAATAATCATTTAATGAAAATGTCAAGTACCTACTGGTTAATGGTTTTTGAATAACGACAAAATAAAAACATTGTATGAGAATTTGTTACATTACGGGTGAATATCCAATGTCTAACTTAAAACTCGTAAATATTTAATTTATCTTTCCGGTACATTTTTTTTTTTTTTTTGTTAAATGTAGGAATACTTAAAGGTAATTTTGAAAGTTTAAAATCTTAGATATACATAGAAAAATTTTTATGAATTTCTAACTTGAATTAATTTGCCAATTTTCGTGATTTTGATGAATTTTATCAAAATTTTAACTTCAGACGTTCGTAAAAACTATTGTGGATTTACGCTCAAATTTTTTTTAATTTCCACTAGGTAACAAAAACATATGATGAGGACCGATTTATTACAATTTCAAGTTTTTCGCCAGAATAAAACATTTTTTACCGACAACAATAAATTAAAAAACCAGTAAAACTCGAAATTTTCTTATGATTATAATTTATAAATAGTTCAAAAGCATCACAATATTTCGAAAATGTTATGGCTCGTAAAAATTGGTAATATAAAACATTCTGTACAAATTCGATGCTTTTATAGTTATTTTTTTTAAAACTAGTATTGTGTAAAAATCTCAATTTTCCTTAATTTGTTGTTTGTTTTTCCTAACTATTTCTAATTACTTTTGACCTCCTGAAGTACAGAACTAGATTCACTTTCCAACCAGAAAAGATACTGTGGAAGAAAATTGAAGCATTTTTATTGTGCCTTTAGGCTTTATTATACCTTTTAGTGACTATAGAAATTAGACACGCAAAAAAAAAAAAAAATTAAAAAAGAACACATTATTCCATTCAGAATTTAAAATAAATTAAGTTTTTTTTATTCAATTTACTACCTACCTATTTCATACTATATTTGCATGTAAAGATAGTCAATCAGACATAAGTTTGTATTTTTAAATTCAAATAGGTATTTGTAGTTCATACTTCGTACTCAATATAATAACTAAGAAGTAATAATTAATAATGATTAACGACAAACAATAAGTAGGTATTAACTAGTAATATTTTAGTGATTATTTTTTTTCACTCAATACTCGACTATATTGTATATCTACCTACTGTATAGCCACAGAATAAATGAAACGAATTTTTTTTTTTTTAGGCTTAATCCAGGCCATTTAGGCCCATTGCCGCTTCCGCTATCTCCTTCCATGCTTCTCTGTGTGCTGCCTGTTCTTCTCCATTCCGTACTCCTAGCATTCTGAGGTCTTCCTTAACTCGGTCCGAGTTGAATGAAACGAATAAAATATAAAAATTATCTTATCTCCACTAGGTAGGTACAAACATTAATTAATGATTACTTATTAACATATAATATTTATAATTCATAATATAATAATATAATATAATGTTCTGAGCTAATTTTATTGTACTGTGTATTTGAAACATTGAAAATGCAACAATTATTTCTACATCCAATATTCCAATATACAGAGAGTGATTCTTTTATCGTTGAACACTCATTATCTCGAAAAGTATTAACTTTTTTAGATTTTTTTTTTTTTTTTTTTAATTTTAGTTTTATGTATTTCTACATTTGTATAAATGTTTTATATTTTTCACCCTTATATTAATTAGGTAAACTACTATCAACTTTTGATTTTCAAATGGTAACCTATACTTAAAATTTCATAAATTAATAATGCTATTTTTTTTATGAATTATCACGTTTAAATTTTCATTTTTTGTTAATCCGTTGATGAGATATTGTCCTTCAAAGTTGAGTTGTTCTGGGAGGTGTTTGTGTGTAAATGTGTATACCTAGTCAGTTGTAGGTACCGCAACAATTAGGATTTTTATGTCTCAGAGTAATAAATATTACACAATTCAAATTAATATAGTAAGGACATTTTATGCACATAGTGTAGCGTATAGGCCCATCCAGCAGGGTTTCATGCATTTCACCCCATGGCTCATACGTTATTGCAGCATAACTATGTAGTATTTTCCATTTGTAAAGACCAGA
>NC_042493.1:132420352-132421538 GCF_005508785.2 Acyrthosiphon pisum
TTATTTCAAAATGATGATACAGTTTAATCAAAATGTTCGTTTTGCAGTTATGCAAAATATGAGTAAAGATATAACATGTATTCAAAAAATTAAAACAAACTTTCCAAACACCCCAGACTTAAAATATAGTAAAATTTAAAAATGGTGTTAATAATATTATATGAATTTCACACTAGATAATTATTATGACAACACCAATCATTGACAGAAGAATTTAGTATTTATCATTATACAATGTAATACCAATATCATTAAAATAATAATAATAATATATATTTTTTAAATACATTACACTGAGCATTTATACTATTGTTCTTATTAGTAATAATTGAAATATAATTATTAATCACATACCTATTTTTTTTAAGTTCATTATTTGATTTACACAATCTACATACTATGTGTGTATTAAACACAACATACATTATTTTATCTTTTGAGTTGTAATGATTGATGTTGTCACCTCATTTAAATTAACTACCTAGTATTTCTATTCGTATTTTACTATATTACACTTATAGCCACCGGTTGGTTTATTAAATATATTGTTTTTATTCATTTAGGGTCATTAGTCACGACGGATACACCTTGAGATAGCCGCCACTTGTTCTAATTATTAAAAACACGTTTGATTTCTCTGGAATTAGTGTTATTATTTTAAACTACATCATCGTTTGAATTCTGAAAGGGCTGCACGTACTACAGGTTATAATAATATTATTAGGTATGTAATATCGGAACTTTATATAGGTTCTTAAATATTTGATAGGGTGAATAAATAATTTGACGGTTTCTTTTTCGTATAAATTATTAACAGGTAATAAAAAACGTCGACGACCTTGTTGTAGTCGTTGTAGTCCTTAATACGTTGAGCTCGAATTAATTTCAGAGCTAATCCCAGCGATTTATGAGACCGTACCTTATATTTTCATATCCTCCCACCCCCCCCCCCCCCACTCTTACAGCAAATATAATGACAATCATAATAATAATAATAATAAATACAATATTCTACGATATTATTTTTCTGGTTAATGCGCGTTTTACTATCGAAACCGCCGCTAGACTATTGTTTTTAATTCGCATTATACTCCAGAATAAGTATTATTAATATTTAGTATTTTGTATATTATCCTCAGTAAGTATCTATTTTTGTTTTTATTTTTTTTTCGTGAACAGCGAGTAT
>NC_042493.1:132421588-132423914 GCF_005508785.2 Acyrthosiphon pisum
AAAAAAAAAAACAAACAAAATTGTTGGTAAATATATGTTCATTATCTAATATTTATAGTCATTTTTCGTGATATAAAATTGAGAATACAATTTAATTTTATAATTATTAATAATAATTTACCTACTGTATGTCTATATCTATACCTACCTACTTAAATATATTTTTTTTTTGAAAACTGTATTGGACGCGTTAAAAAAATATATTTTAGGGATAATGATGGTCCCCCAAGTTCAATGGGCCCCGGGACCGTGCCCCCTTCAGCCCCACTTAATCCGGGCATGCACTGACTATAGTTCAAAATCAAAATCTCTCTCAAGTACAGGATAATTTTCCGAGATTTATATTTTTATGTATAAAGTATTAGGTATTATATACTGTGTAGGTACTATATTAGTTTTTTTTTTTGTTCCAACTATAAAATAAAAAGTGCTCCTCAGTTCTCATTGATATTACAACAATATATTTTTTTTCTTATTTTAAGGCTGCGAAAAATTAAACTATATATTAAATTTGAAGTGTTTGTAAATAATATTATAGATTGATATTAATTGAATGATTAAGCTACAAAACTAACTCTAGTAACTCTAGGTTTAAACTTATATTTTACATAAGGAATATATTATTATTAGTCAAGTATATGTTATTTTCCCCATATTTTAATGTTTTTAATACATTTTATAAATAATAAAGATATAGTGAGGATAAGGGATATAGTGATGAGTATTAGAGTACAATATAATGTGGATTTCTAAATTCTATATCTCGAATTCTCGAAGACTCGATTTAAATAGATGAGTAATGGGCAGTATATAATCAGTTGAGAAAAACCTAGAAACATAAATAATTCATAATTATTATAATATTATATCGTGATGTTATATAGCTTCAAAATAGTGACTTAGATTTTGAAGCCTTGAAGGATCTATCTTGCCATCATAATATTCTACCCACAATCTACATAATAAATAGATTTTAGTATTTTACCATTTACTTTACAAGTCTTTTAAGTTATAATATGATAATATAATATGTTATTATGTTACATATTATTAAGCTGGTGCCTAACCGGAATTGTATATTTCACAATGTGTACTGCAGTGATTTTTGTACACATCGCGCGATCTATTGTTATTAAATAATTTTTAAACAATTGTGTAAGGTGTTTAAAAAATTAGAGATTAAAAAAAAAGTTGTTTTTAAACTGAGAAGTAGTAGTAGAAAAAAAATATATGAAACATTTTATTTATTTTTTTTTATTTTTGACCAAGTTAAAATTTATTTATCTTAATTTAAAGGAAAAATAAATAGAAAATTTAAAATGTTTATAATATGAGATTAATTGAAATGTATACCATATAATATATTTATATATAATATAGAAGATGCTAGTAAAAAGTTTTTCCCAACTATTAAGAAATTGACTTTTAATGTCACCCTTCAAAGGTAGATACCAACTAGATCCAATTTGCAATCTAAAATCATCCCCAATGTTGAAGAACAAATCATTTTTTTTACCATAAAATGCCGTGTACTTAATACTTATTCCCATACACAAAAACACACATAGGTAATTGTAAAATCTCAATACGCATTAATCGCTACATTCATAATCTAAAAGACTTCACCTATAAAAGTATAAAACGAGTACAACAGTATGTAATACAGATCGATAAATAAATCATCGTTAAAATATTGAAATACAACCACCGCGTTATAACGTAAGTACAGTATTAATATATATCAATAATAATAATAATAATAATAAAAGAGTTCGGAAAAATAAACGGGCCCGATGCTGCAGGTCGATTAATAATAATACGATGGTTTACTTGCTGGCTATTAATAAACGATGTTTGTTTTAAATTATCGGCGACGGCCTAAGACGAAATTCGGAATCGACTCACTTGCAATTTATTCTGACTATACCTACACGCGTACAATTTACCTGTGAAAATGGCTGAATCGCATAATACCGAAACAAACACCCAAAAAATCGAGAAAACCGTAGAAGACGTCCTAAAGAATATCATCAACAACATCGAGTATGATATAATGGAAACAGAACTTAGCGTGTTTGACAACTTCGAAAAAGAGCCTACGGTTGCGGATTTGGCGGGCTTGTTGTACTATGCGACCCAGTTCGCAGACGGCGACTCGTCGGAAACTCATCAACCGGACGACGATTCCAATACTGGACCGGTTGAATTGATCGAAGACGACGTGGATGCCGTGCCAGCGGTGCAGGCGCCCGTGGAAGCGCCCAGTGACGAGACGGAGTTCGTCACACCGGCCAAGGGAGCTGAGGTCAAGAACAGCTATGGAGAC
>NC_042493.1:132424014-132424131 GCF_005508785.2 Acyrthosiphon pisum
TTGAATTACAACAAAATAAGGAAATCGCTACATGAGAAATCGAGTGAATATCCATGTTGTAAAAATTTGAATTTCAAACGATCATAAAATTTAATTTGACTTTCTTATAGATATTTT
>NC_042493.1:132424181-132426279 GCF_005508785.2 Acyrthosiphon pisum
TATACTTGACCTGTATAACAATTTACCAACAACATTTTACCTATGTACACTGATCCGCCGTTTTCCGAAATCCAGGGTATCTCCGACTGGTTGTAGTTTTCTGCGTTAATACACTTATAAAAACACTCCGACTGGGCTAGTGACTGCGTATCTGGGTATCTGGGTATCTGGGTATCTGGGCCCATAACCTGTTGAAAGTGCAGCTTGACAGACTAACCGTTTTAGTATTAATATAAATGAATAACACGACAATATGATTATGTATAAGTATAATATATAATAACGTACAACTGGACAATTTAACGTGACTGTACACACACACCGTATACGCACTGTAAGACGGTGCCCGTGCAAGTAATTCTTACATGCTTCAAAGGCCCTATATATATGATTAGTTGAGGTCATCCCGTACCCGTATACAATATAGAAAGCGATAGTAAAAGTGTTACACAGCTATATCGTAACTGCATAAGTATCTATTAGAAAACGACATTGTACACGCACGTGTGTTTACATGGTTTGAATACTAATATTAATTGTATATTTCAACAAAAACACACGTAACTTAGATTTGTTTAAAAACTCATTCTTCAAAACAAACATTGGTACTAACTCATTCCTCCCTAGAGCCCTTTTTTTAGCCAATATTATCTCTGCCACACTTGATTTTTTTAATATGTCTCGTTATACCTTCAAAGCCAATACGTTAAATATACTTAATAATAATAATTTAAATAGATGAATCATCTCTAATCTTGGATCGATTTTTATACTGTATTAATATTTATACTTACTGTTAATTTACCTATTACTTTTATTGTTGTTTTAATTATTATTAATGTTTTGGAAAACTATCCTAATTATTTTTACTTTGTTCTATTCTGTTTTATATTTTTATGAAATTTCTCTTTAGTCTGTTGTATTATTGTACATTTTTATCTTTTCTGTTAAAGGACTTATCGCCCATTGAATATATATATAAATAAATAAATAAATAAATAAATAAATAATAATATGTTAATATTACCTTTTCCTGTTGAATACAGATTTGTTCCATCGCCTATTGTTACCTGCTGTGTGTATTTCAATGGTTCATAACTTGTAAATCATTCTAGATTTGCGCTTATATAATCTGGCGCTCCCATGTATCTGTTGTAGTACCTATTATTTATCCTTGACTCGCTTACAAATGCATTTAAATTTGTATCTGTAGTACCGGTTTTGCCACCGTTCATACTACGTAGGAAATTCCTACAATCTCGTTTATAATGTCCGAGTTTACCACAGTAATAACATTTAACATTATTTTTACTAGTAAATTCTTTTTTACCTTTACCATAACTGCCGTTTCTTCCATTAGATCTGTTTTGAAATTTGGCTGGAAATGCACTCGATTTCTCTTGTTCACCAACTTCACCTTTGATCTGGTGCATCCGTGGTTCTTCGATCAACAAATGACTAATTAATTATTTACTGTTTTACTTCTCGCTGGGATAGAATCACATGCACTGTAAAAATGATTATATTCATTTGGTGACGTCATCAACATTTTTGTTATAACCATGTTGTCCGAAACAGGTTCACCCGCTACACTCAGTTTCCTTCCTAAATTGACCAATTTAGAAGTATGCGTTGACATGTCATCTGCTGGTTCCCTTGAATAACTGAAAAATTTCTGTCAAAGCAAATGTATACTTGCCTCAGACTTCTGCTCGTAAATACTCAGCATTTTCTCCAACATTTCAAATGCAGACTCACAGTTATTCAAATATTTTAATGGACCTTCGTCCACTGAGGTAACAATTAATTTTTGGATTTGCCGTCTGCCTTTATCCAAGCACTTGTTTACTTCTGTCATCATATTTTGGCTTCCTCGTCAGTTTCCTTATCTGACAACTTTGTGATTCTGGGACTGGGCTTTGTCTAATCATATTTCCTATTTCCAAGGAATTAAATATTATCTTCATCTGAAACTTCCATAACGGCCAGTTTTCCGCACATAATTTTGTTATCTTCACCGAGTCTTCCATGACTGATGGCTTCCATATACTTGACCTGTATAACAATTTACCAACAAAATTTTACCGTACACTGATCC
>NC_042493.1:132426379-132444913 GCF_005508785.2 Acyrthosiphon pisum
ACCGTTTTCCGAAATCCAGGGTATCTCCGACTAGTTGTAGTTTTTTGCGTTAATACAAATATAAAAATACTTCGATCACGAATCCACTAGTCTGTATGTCTGGGTATCTGAGCCCATAACCTGTTGAAAGTGCAGCTTGACGGACTAATGACTTTAGTATCAATATAAATTAATAACAACACGACAATATGATTATGTATAAGTATTATATATAATAACGTACAACTGGACAATTTAACGTGACTGTATACACACACCGTATACGCACTGTACGACGGTGTCTGCGCAAGTGAGTATTACATACTTCAAAGGCCCTATATATATGATTAGTTAAGGTCATCCCGTATCCGTATACAATATAGAAAGCGATAGTAAAAGTGTTGCACAGCTATATGGTAACTGCATACGTATCTATTAGAAAACGACATTGTACACGCACGTGTGTTTATATGGTTTGAATACTAATATTATTTCAACACTTCCAAAGTTATTAAAACAATTAAAAGTATTACAATTATAAGCATATTTTGTTACAATCCACTGTTGCAAAAATGTACCTGTTAAAAATTACGATTTTGTATGAGTAATACATGCGATTGTAAAATATTTTTATTCAGATTTATATTATGTAGTTTCCAAATTTTACCTATTTAGACTACCTAAATATGAGTATTAAATCATTATTTGGTATTTTTGTTTATGGTGAGCAATGTTTAAGATTGTTTATTAATCACTAGTTTTACTTAAAAAAATATGAATTATAGGTTCATTAATTGAAAGTGCTTGGCCTACTGTTGTTATTTTTTTAGTAGTTATTGTTAGTTTATGGAATTGATATGATTAGTGGATCTTTATTATATAAACCTTTTCTTTATGATTGGTCAGTTGTTACAGGATCAATGTTTTTTTTATAAAAGTTGATCCTACATTTTGATAACTGTTCTAGAGTAAGTACCTAAGATCTAGTTTCTTTAACATGGTTTTTAATGTATGTTAATAATTATATATTTTTGTATAAAAGGAATAACAGTTATCTTTATAGTCAAATATAGTATATTCAATATATATATAATATACAGTAAATTATGTAAGTATATTGTAAGATACAAAATAGCTTCCATAAATTACTTTAAGTATTCTTATAAAATTATAAAACAAAAGACAATCAATTTATTTAAAATGATTAATTCATTATTTAATAGTTTTTCACATTCAATATAAAAAAAAAAATCAGGTCAGTTTTTTATATTACATACAGTTTAAATTTTAAACGTTTCTAGAATCTTAGCCAAGGCTAATCATATACCAACGTAAATATTTTATTTAACTTAGGTTGTATAGATTACAATTTACTTGCACTTGTTTAAAAAGTGCTGAGCCCGTTTAATCAATAAACAAAACGAAAATAAAATATTTAAAATTGTCATATGCCATATATGTGCTGATTATAAAAATAATAAAATATTAATACAATAATAATTTGTTGCTACTAAGTTGCACTTTATTAGAAATAAGAGCCGAGATTTAGTCGAATTTTATGAGAACTATGCTTAATTTTATTAAATTTAGTTTAGATAATTTAAATATGCAGTCAAATTCACATAATTCATTCATCCAAGAAATATTATCAAATTCTGATACCTACAAAATTTAAGAAAATAAAATGTCCAACTGTTTAATCCTTCAATTCAATTAATGTGTTAACTACTAATTTGGATTTATCTAATGCACACGTGGTACATTGAAGATTTCTATTTTTGCTTTGTGGCAGTATTGTCTTGCGAACGCTGTAATTGCTGCCATCTTTCTTACAAATATTATAGGCAACTCCTGTACTTTGATCAAAAACTTCCGGACGTATCAATGCTTTATTTCTAAAAGTATCCATTAGTAATCTCTGTGCCTAAAATTTAGTTTAAATAACCGATGTCAAAAACTTACATAATATATTACGTAATAACTAACAATATTATATCCAAGGTGAATACATTTTATGATAATGATAGGTAAATATTGTATAAAGCAATAAAGAATTATGAACATAACATTACAAAATAATTACTCCTCAGTTAATTACAATATTAGTATGTTATAAAGTACAGTAGTAGTGTAGTCACTAGTAGGTAGTTGTTAACATTGATGAATATTAATAAATATTAGAACAAATGGCAAATAGTAAGTGCGATGGGAACTGCATTCAATTTTTTTAATTTTAATTTGTCGTTCTCCCCCTCCCCCTGAGGCTGCGATAACACTCACAAATGAGTGATACTATATTAGGTAAATATTTATTTAAAGAAGACGCCATAATGGCATTTGTTGTCTCTATCTAACAAACGTACTACATGGACAATTTAACGTTCACAATAATTATACATTTTGCTCTGTAATTTCTATGATAACAGTGAATTTACCTCTTATAAAATTTAAAGGTAAGAATATTATTTAGGGTATCTTCTATGATTTTATTGTTTAATTTTTAATTTTTTTTATAATTTTATTTAATTATTTTTAAGTTGATTTTAAAAAGCCTATAGCATCCATCGAGAGAGTCTTTATAATATAATGTACGAATTCAGAATTCCAATTAAGCTTATTTCCCTGACAAAAGTGTGCATGAATGACACAAAATATCAAGTAAGACTAGTAAGAGTTGACAACGTACCTAATATCCAAAGAATTCCAACTGGTAACAGGCTTAAAGCAAGGTGACGCTCTTTCACCACTACTGTTCAATATTGCACTTGAGAAAGTTGTATGGAGTATACAAAGGAATAACTGTGATATCGACATTATATCAAAGAAGATTGGTATTCTAGGGTTTGCTGATAATTTGAATATAGTTGGTGACGATGGAGAGAGTGTGGCACAGAGCAGCTTTTATTGACGAAGCAAAACCATAGGGCTGAATGTAAATGTAAAAACCAAAGTGATGGGATTATTACCAGTCAACAACCAAACTGACAATGTAGAGATTCAAGGACATACATTTGAAAAAGTACACTAATTTACATATGTGAGGGGCTCTATCAGGGATAATTATGACTAGTCCATCAAATTAAATAGCTGATTCACCAAGGCAGAAAAGGCATCATTTTCGTTAAATAAATACCTAAAATATAAACTATTTTTTAGAAGAATCAAAGTACACCTCTACACGGTGATAATTAGACCAACGCTAACTTATGGATGTGATAAACAAGAAGAGTGGAAGGAGGTGTCGGTGGCGGCAAAAACTCTCGAAGAGTTGTGATGCCAATGAAGAAGAAGAATTTATAAAAAATGTACAGCTTAAAAATGCTCATAACTTGCTTCTTAATAAAAATATGAATAAAAGCCTATGATATGTCTAAGATAACAATCTTACTTTTAAATTGTATAAGAGCTAAATTCACTCTAATTTTAGTAATGTATTATTGTGAACGTTAAACTTTCCATGTCGTACATTTGTAAGAAAATGACAACAAATGCTTGTGTGGCGTCTTCTTAATACTTTAATAATAGTTTAGCTACGTACAAAACCATCTGAACATATTTGAAAACAATTTCGTTTGGCTTCGTCTCCTCTTGATTCCGTAGCTGTGATACCATGCTCGTGTTTATTACTCCAACCTGCCAGCGAACTATTCAAAAATACGTTTGCAAGATCGTCCAAAATTCGAGCTAATATACAAACCAGTAAGCAAAATAATATTATATGTTTATATTCAATATGCGCGTGCTGATTATTATCTATTCATAATTAAAGATGTTGTTACGGTACGTTTATAAAAAAAAAAACAGATAAGTGAAGTTACTCTGATTTACAGTAAGTTACAAGTGGATCACTGTAATAGATGATGATAATTTGAATTAAATGATTTCAATAAAATCATTGTATATGAAAAACAATTCTGAGTGAAGACCGCAGGTCTGTTCACCTATAAAATATTATTAAGTATAACCCGTCAACTTCATCTTGACCATTGGCGACCGTTACGATTACTATCCTTTAATCTAAAGTAATCCAACTGTGTTGGTAGCTGTGACGTCAGCTGATGGCTAAGATGAACTGTACCGGTTATATATTTTATGGTATTATTGAGTAATTTACTTTACTATTAGGCATTAGTACTACAGTAGGTTAAATCTATTTTTGCCAAAAATTGTGTATATAAAATATTATAATAAACCCTAATAGTTTCATATATCTATCCACAAATAATATTTATAAATTACAACAAAATAACTAAAATCGATATCCTTAGTCTTAATATGTTATTTCGTCCAAATTTGAACTTATAATGTCTGTAAGAAATAACTGTGTTAATATATTTTTTAGATTTTATGGTTAAGTAGAGTATGGAATATTTATGAGAATCCTTAGCTATAAAAGTTGAACATTTTATACATTTTCAGAT
The DNA here is from genome assembly GCF_005508785.2 of Acyrthosiphon pisum. Lineage (NCBI taxonomy): Eukaryota > Metazoa > Arthropoda > Insecta > Hemiptera > Aphididae > Acyrthosiphon > Acyrthosiphon pisum. The sequence goes on from NC_042493.1 coordinate 132,430,780, forward strand.
AGGTACTAAGTAAATGGTACATTTTCAATTTGATACATTTTGTCAAAATTTGAACTTTAAATATTTATAAAAATCGTACCTATGGATCTTTTTATTTTTCAACTACTATTAAAAATACATATGAGGAACCTTGTATTAAATTTTTATATCTTAGGTATTAAATGATATTTTTTTTATCAATATCTGACTACAAGTTATTTGCAAATTATCAGGATTGTGAAACTTCCACTCCCCTCCCACTTTAGGACTATGAAACAAAATTAACTCCATTCATTTGTGCTTTTAATTGCATCGTTTGTGCTCAACTCCTTCAAAAGTTATTCAACCAACAAAGTTGGAGGGCTGGGGACTTTCTTAGCCCCCACTTTGGAATTTCGATATAAAATTAACTCCATTCGTTAGTGCTTCGTTTGTGCTCAACCACTTCCAAAGTTATTCAACTTTGAAAGTTGGGGCTGAAATGTAATTCGAGATACTCCCTTTTGTAAAAAAAAAATATTTTTTCCTGCTAATCTGACGACAACTGTCCAATAACTGTCCATATAATCATTTTTACCTCTATGGTCTTTAGTCGTAAAACATTTGGTTCACCAGAAAAACCCATACACTTGTGGATTACAAATTATTTTATTTTTTTTAAAGTTTGCGCCATTTATGGAAAACAACAAATGGACTTATAGCCTAACACTAAATATATAATTGTGATACAGGTGGTCCTTAATATACATTCTATGTATTTTGGAAAATCAAACTGATGTGGATTAGAAAATAGTTTTTTTATTGTAAGTGCATGATTGTCGATCTTTAAAAAAATAATTTTGACTCAATCAATGAAACATAAGTATAAGGACATTTCTAGGTAATTGTTATACCTGTTTTTGTCAATTGCAGTGTTTTTATATTAAAAATAATATATACAAACATAATTTAATTTGATACCAACGCATTGTAATATTTTGATGTAGTGATGCATCACTTCGATACAACGCTTGTGAAGAGTTCGTCGTCCTAATTATGCCTAATTCTTGTAGTTTATTCGAGAATTGTTCAATATTTACTGATTGTTATATTAACAATTTAAGAATATTAGTTTTTCTTTAATAATATTGTCCTTATTATATAATATGTATTATTATGATACCTACTACAAGCAGTGTTCGGATTAGATAAGTATTTTTTTATCTAGATAAAGATGAAGATAAATACTTTTTTATTTAGATAAAAAAAGATACAATTATTATTTAAATGGTTATAAATGTTGGTATATTTTAGTTGGGCACTAGGAACATAATAATGATATAAATAAAAATAATTACATTATTTATAAACCATAAACTTTGTTTGAGAATCTGTATAAATATTTAAAAATTTAGTACAATTTCACAATTTTTATCAATAAAAAATGTATCTAGATGAATTTATTTAGATTAGTAAAAAAATTATCTAAGCTGAACGTTTAGATATGTTGTAACTATTTATCTAGATAAGATAAAAAATAAACAAATAATTATCTAGGTAAATTTATCTAGACAAGTCCGAACACTGACTACATGTATAATTGTATAATTCCTGAAAACCCGTTGTTTATATGTACTATCTGTAAAGTTTGCGCCCTAAAATGTTCGTATCGTCTTCAAAGTCCATATTATCTATATTTTATTTCCAAATTCATTGCACCATTTGTAACAAAAAAAAAAAAACATATTTTTTTTCTAAAAACCTTTTTTAAAGGTTTATTTTACATAATTATTTTTTATAAAAAGTACAAATTTGTATGACAGTAATACAATAGTTTTTAGTCAATAACTTTTCACCATTATGTTTATTATTATTTAAAAAGTATACTTCAAAAAGTTTATAGCTAGGTAAAATATAAAAAAAGCAACTTCACTTAGATAAAATAAAAATAAAAAATAGGTATACATTAAAATCCATCAATTATGTATAAATAAATATATATCAATTTAGATTTTTTATTCATAGTTAATTTTTATCAAATTCGATTTTCTATTCAATATGGCTGGTTTTTTTATCAATTTAGATTTTTTTATTCAACACGTTTTTGTATCAATTTCGATATTTTCAATTTTAAATATGTTATCGGTTTTGATTTTTTTTAATTTTTATGAATTTAGATTTTTTGTTTATAGTCAATTTTTTTTATCAATTTTGATTTTTTATTAATATTATATTATTTTATTCAATTTTTTTAATATTTGTCTTTGTTTTCTAAAAGAAAATGTTGTTTTTAAAACACCTTACAAACTGCTTACATATTTTCAGTTATGTTTTGACGCAAATTTTTAAATTGGGGGAGAGAGGGCATGTGAAATAAAGCCCATTAGTTCTAAACTAGACAGTACATTTTAAAGGTACTAAATACTTTATTTATTTTTGATATTATTTATTTTGATATATGTTTCTGGTGAACCAAATATTTTACGACTAAAAACCATAGAGGTGAAAATGATTATGTAGACAGCTGTGAACAGATTCATACGACAAAATATTTTTTTTTTTACAAAGGGAAGTCAGCCCCCAACTTTCAAAATTGAATAACTTTGGAAGGGGTTGAGCCCAAACGATGGGATTAAAAGCACAAACGAATGGAGTTAATTTTGTTCCGAAATTCCAAAGTGGGGACATGGAGCTGGATAATGATAAATTTTGAACAAATTTTAATTTTGAATACCAATAAAAAACAAATTGAAAATTTCAAACGCTTATAAATAACTTAACTTTCATCAAGTATCAAAAATGGATAATATGAATATTTTATGTTAAGTTCAAGTACCAACGCTTAATCATTTTTGAATACCTACAAAATAAGAAAATCGTTGTATGAGAATTTGTTAATTTACGGTTAATGTCTAACTTCAAACGCTCGTAAAACGTTTATTTAATTTTAACTATGATAACAACAATAACAATAGTGACAATCACTAATTTACTTAATTAAAAACATGAATAACATAATAAAAGATATAAAAAATACTAAAGAAATGATGGATCACTATTTGCCATACGCATCATTCTAAGAATTGGCTGATTCTCAGAATAGTTGGTGTTGCATTTTTGAATAAAAAATTGATAGATTTGACGGACAGATCAATACAGCCATCTATTAGTAGGAGGAGAAGTTTCAGGTTAGCAACTTTTCTTCTAACAATTAATGATGATAAACCAAGCTTATTTAAAACTGGGTTATAATCATAAGGTGGATGGTCGATACTTAAAATAAATGCTGCATATTTTAGGAATTTACGTTGTACTCTTTCAATTTGATCGCTACCACAAGAAGTGGAAGGATCCCATAATTATAATATAATTATTCAGTGAAAACTTTATCTATATTCGGGTAACACCAAAAAACAATTGATTTTTTCAAAAACTGGTTTTTTGTAAATATCTCAGTGTTTCCTTAATGTGTTTTTCTAGATAATTTTGAAAACTATTGGGATTTTTTTACTTTTGACTCCCCAATCTACCATTTAGATTCACTTTCCTAATAGAAAATATACTGTTGAAGGAAATTGAAGCATTTTTACCATCCCAAAAAGTGATGATAGACGCAAAAAAAAAATAACTAAAAAAACAAACATTATTATAAAATCAATACATTTATCGCTCATCTCGGAATCTAAAATGTTAAGTACTAATATCATAGAAATATAATATTAACATTTATAGGAAATTAATTTTAAGTAGCTATGCTTGATATTGTATAAATATGAACCTCGTTAAAAAAACACAATGAACTATATATTTTAAAATAATACTAAAGGTAAAATATTCATGAACAGATCCAATATTTAATTTTAATAATAAAACTAATATTATACTTATTTATTCGTTGGTAGATATTTATCTAAAAATGACAAATGATTTTAAGAGGTGGGCTGTTATAAATATTTGGTGTGAATTCAACGGGAAAAATCCCAAATGGAATTCTAAAGCAATTTTTGACATCGTATTCCTACAAAATAACTAATATTATAATAGTTAATAATATCACTGACTGACAATATATAAATTATTTAAATATACATACCTAAACAGGCTAAAAATACTTAACGTAATAATTTAAAAATACCTAAATTAAAATAATATAATATCGTTATTCCAACGTACTAACAGACAATTGTATGATTTAAGAGCAGTTTCTCAAGTTACTTTAAAAATTTTTTTCCTCAAATACTCAACAGTTTAATTTTCAAATTAATAATTTAATAGTTACAGTATTAAACATATTATATGTGATATATAGATCAATGAAGAATATTTATATGCCATTATTTTTGCATACGATAAAAACAATAAAGAAAAATATATTTACTAATTTATTATTATTCTATATAAATGATAATTAGTGCTTACTAATAAAAGAGAATAATTTGTTGTTCTTAAAGGACCATCCAACTCAAAAAATCAATAATTATTTTTTTATTCTAATAAATAGAATAGAGTCTAACTAAGATAATGATACAACTAAAATTCGTTTGTGACTATTCGTTCGCTAGTCACTGTGACTTATGACATCGCGCGTGACGTCACGGATTCGTCCGCCGAGGCGGCGGCCATATATAATACACGGCAATATTTATCCATTTTTGGTTTAACATAAAATAACTGCTTATGACCTTATTTTTTTTCGAATGAACTAATCAAATGTATTCAAGATTACCTCATAATCTTTCCATTCGTATAATTATATCACATTTTGGCTTAATAGTGTAGACAAAAATAACACTTAAATAAATTATATTATGAATTTACCACACTGCTGCTGCAGTAAACGAGTGTAATATTGTTTTGACGATCGTGACATCGTGTACGGATTTCTGACGCCTAAACTGTCTATATAGTTTTAACTCTTAGCTAATATTAGAGATGGGTGAGGCTTTCTTATTATTATCTAACTATTATATATATATCTAACTTTTGATCGTCCATTAACATCGATTTCTAAAAATGAATTATTTACATTTTGTGGTTGGATATCTGTTCCCAGATCATCCACTGTTGGTTCGAAATTATATAGTTGAAGGGCCATTAAAAAATATATAATATACATATATTAGAATATTATATCGTGTAACTAGAAAGGACCGCATTCATATTTCACACTGACACTGTACTTACTAGTTGTTAGTAATAACTAGCTAAACACTAATACGAAATAAAAGATAACATTATTATTAATTATTATCCTAACCATAAAGATATTTTTAACTTTAATACGGCGATAAGACTATATTGTTATGAAAAATAAACATCGTTAAAATCTTATATAATTATAAATAAAATCTCATAATAATAAAGTACAATAAGTACTCATATGAGTAATTAGTGACAATTGACACTATAATATGACAGTGGTGTATTATAATATAATTGCTATTATTTTATTAATATTAAACCAAAATTCAATATAATTATACGAATAGAAAGATTATGAGGTACTCTTAAATACATTTGGTTAGGTTATTCGAAAAAATATAAGTTTATTAGCAGTTGCGTAAAGTAACGTATTTACTAACGTAAATTAAACCAAAAACGGATAAACATTGCTATTTGCTGTGTATTGTATATGGCCGCCGCCGCGAGGAACGAATCCGTGACGTCACGCGCAATGCACGCGCAATCGCTTAACTAGCGAACGGACAGTCACAAACGAATTTTAGTGGTATCATTTTTTCGTCAAAGTTTGTACTTTAATTTAAGCCTGAGAAAATATTTTGAGTTGGATGGTCCTTTAAGTTTTACTTTGTTAAAAATATGAGAATAGGCTAAGATTTAGACGAGTTTTAGAAGTTAGGTTTATGTGGATGACCAATTAGCTGATTATTTGGTCTAAACTCAACGGGAAAAGTCCTAAATTATATGTTCTATTTTTATATAAGAATAGTTTTAGTAAGTTATTTGTTTAGACCAGAACTGTAATATTGTACAAGTGAAAATAAAAATATAAATAATAATATATTGTGTATATTACTTTATATTTGTTCCAGTATTTTGATTATTAATATTGTAAAATATAAATGATTAACGAGGGCCGGTTTTTCAATCATTCAGTTATTCATCGAATAAACTTATTTAGCAAAGAAACTTCCCAAGACAACAAGTAATTGACCAGTGTTTTTTAATACAAACTTATCTTTTAAATAACTATTTGGAAGATAAATTTGTTATTCGGATAATAAATCTATTCTGTTGATTTTGATACTAACAAACGTTAGAAGATAATAGTGTGTTGTGGAATACATTGTACTGATCAACATTATTTGATTGGTTCAAAATCATACCAAAATGTATCACTTTATCAGTGATAGGACAAAATCACGTAATAATGTGTGATAATTATGTTATTAATTTTTACAACATAACTGCCCTCTACAAGTTCCTACATATTTTGTGATTAGGTATTGATTACAAAAGTGAATAAGTCGTAGCATCAAAACAAAAGAAACGACTAAGCGGTACCAAATTGTATTATGGAAAAGAAATTGTCATAAATATATTCCATTGAAAAACCATTTTCTCCTAGAAAATAAAGAGTCTAATGATTTGTCGTGTAAAGATAAAAATAAATGATGGTTATAAATTTCTGAAAAATACAAGTCAACTACAGCAGGTTGTGTAGTATATACCTACTATTATACATTTTTTTACACATAAATTACAGCTTAGAGAAATCGCAAGTTTAATATTGGTATATGAAAGAATTAAAAAATTACTCAGAATATATAAAACATTGATTCAAGTACAGGGTGCTGGGTTTAAAGGCGTAATTAGGAATTTGGTTTTGGGGAGGATATACGTTTTTAGCAAGGATGAATGGTCATTATCAATACTTTGATCGAAATTATAGCATTAAAAAAAAAAGATTTGGCGGGATCTATCCGCTTATCCCCACCTAATTACACCCCTGGCTGGGTTAATGTTTTAGGTACTCACCTGTATAATTGTGCAGATATTTAATTATTTAATATGTATCCCGAAACTTGAATAGCCACTTCTTTTGAGATTTAAAACTTAGCTAACTTTAAAGTATTGATCATTCCAGAATGTCAAGTGATAAATTCATACATGAATTGTGTACATACGTCGTTGATGATTTAAATACTCAATGATTTCAAAAATGAATCACCGTTTTCAAAAATGTACAATAAATCCATAATTAGATCCCAAATGTAAATTTTTACGAACAGAAAAACAGAAGAAAAGACATAACGACTAACGAATTTAAATTATATTAAATATTAAAAATATTATTACAAAATAATATATTATATTATTATCATTAATATTGTACCTAAATATTCTAATTGATAGCTTTAATTTTTTGATAGTTATTCGTCAAATAACATCTTATTCGGTAGAAAAAGTACTGTAAATCTTTTTTGTGATTTATTCATCGAATAAGACTTATTCCGACATTGAAAAACCAAAAAATTATATATTTTTGTAAGCTAGCGAATAAATTTGGTAGGTATTCGATGAATAAAATCGATTGAAAAACTGGCCCTAAGTGTTTCTAACAAACTGTTGTAATGAAAATAAAAATATTACATTCGAATTCTTCCCCATCTTCGTTCATATTTATAAAACGATGTCCGTCATCATCATCAAAACCATTATCATAGTCTGTATTGACGTCACTATAACTATCATCATCAACGTCAATCGAAGTTTTGTCATTATATTTTATTAATGCTTCGTCTCTCAATATGTTAATATCATTTTCTCCGAACAAATCATTGGCCACCGTTATTGAATGTTTACTATAATCCGTCACATTCAGTACTCCGTCATCTTCGTTTGCATTATAATATTGGCTATCTGTTATTCTGTTTGGTATCGTAGTGGTCGGCTTATCGCCGTGTTTTGATAATAACATTTTATCATCACCATCGTAATGTGATTTCGAACGAATTTTCAATGTTTCAGTTCTTTGACCGTCGTCTTTTCTACCATCGTGAGTCGTGTCGATCATAGCGTGAGAATTCTCTGCGTCTGTAGCTGGTCTGAGTGATTCTACATCGTCGTTAATGAATTTGTTTTTCTTAACGCCATTGCTGTCTGCTTCAAATGTATCGTCATTTTGTAATTGTTTCGTTGATTTTGATGACTTTTCATTACCTGTCATCGATTCATTGTTACCATTTTCCACATTTGTGTATTCACCACGACCATTAGTGTTGCTAACATCCTCAAGAATGTTTGAGTTCTTTTCACCTTTTACTTTCCTCTTACTTACTTTTTTACTGACTGAATGCTTTGCGAGGACAGAATTTGATAACATTTGATTGTTTCCACTAATTTTCTCAAAGTCATCTGCAGAAACTATTGTCGCCGATTTCAAACCTTTTTTCAATTTTCCGTTAATTTTTTTTTTTGTAGCTTTATTGTGGTTTTGCAAGGACAAGCTGCCTTTAACAATGGTTTTTGAAATTTTACTTTTTTTGGATTTCTGGTTATTTTCACTCTTAATGTGGTTTGACTGATTATTATTTTTTATTTTCTTCTTAATTGTATATTTACTGTCTGGACGACTAACGAGAACGGAATTCGATAATATTTCATGGTTTTCAAAAATTTTGTTCGAGTCATGCACCGCATCAATTACTGATGTCAATTTCTTATTATTTTTTATTTTCTTCTTAATTGTTGTTTTAATGGTTGGACGCCGTACAAGGAGAGAATTCGATAATATGTTATGGTTTTCAATTATTTTCTCCGAGCCATCCACCGCAGCAATCACTGGTGTAAATTTCATATCTTTTTTTGATTTTCCGTTCGTTTTTATTGTTTTTGTAACTATATTGGAGTTTTGCGAATACAAGCTGCTTTTAACGAAGGTTTTTGAACTTTTACTTTTTTTGGATTTCTGGTTATTTTCACTCTTAAAGTGATTTGACTTCTTATTATTTTTCATTTTCTTCTTAATAGTATTTTTACTGACTGGATGCCTTACAAGGACGGAATTCGATAATATTTCATGGTTTTCAATTATTTTCTCTAAGTCATCTACCGCAGCAATCACTGGGGAAAATGTCAAACCTTTTTTCGATTTTCTATTAGTTTTCATTATTTTTGTAGCTTTGTAGGAGTTTTGCGAAGACAATCTGCGTTTCTCGATGGTTTTTGTAAATTTACCTATTTTTGATTTTTGGTTAATTTTTGATTTTTTTGCGGTTTTTAATTTAAGTCCATTTGTTTTATTTTGACTTAATTCATTGGTTTTTGAATCTTTTGTTTCAATACCAATTTTTTGATTCTCAATTTCGTTAACCATGTTTTTGTTCATTGAATCTTTATTACTAGTGACTTTACTGCAGATATAATTTATGGGTTTCTCTAGCCATGGAGATAGCATATTGGCTACAAATATTTGAACCCCTTGTAGAAAATTGTCTGGTGAGTTAAGTAACACGTATTCGTTGGTTACATTATTAATCTTCTTTAGAATCACGTGTGCCATTTTTTGTTTCTTTGATATCCGACCACTACAAAGTACTTGGACCATATAATTAAATGTCAACGATGTTAAATTTCTGAAAAAATCTCCCTTCCAATTAATTGAATCACAGTCTGGATTCAAGTTGCTTAAGAACTGACATAACTCCGTTTGCGTGTTTCTGTAGCTGGACCATTTCCTGTGTATATAGGTAGGTAATAATGTAAAAATATGTATGCGTTACCTGAACATGTACATAGGCATATTTTTTATCAGTGGCGTAAATAGAGGAATGCAAGAAATAAGTACTTATGTCCAGGGGCCATTCCGTTGGCTTAATATAGTAAAACATAAAATAAATAATAACAACATAATACTTCCACAGTACTAAGTTTAAATCAAATTGGAAATCCAGGGAACGAGCCTTTTAAGATTTCGTATTGGGTTTGAAATAGTATATTTACGCCACTGTTTTTTAGTATAATATATTATTATCGCTATATTATTTTAATAATATTTAAAGAGTAGGTTTTATTATATGTTATACTTACGGGTCGGAAAAGTTCACTCTCGATGGTAATATTTTTTTTAATATTATCCTTGTGGCTGGAGCTAAATTGTATTCTGCACTTTGTAGAAATTGTTTTACAAAACTATATATAAAAAAAAGCGGGTAAGTGGATGTCGCTCTGCTGTACAGTAGGTTACAAGTGGGTCAGAGTATAATGGATTGTATTAAACTTGAATTCAATGATACATTTTAATTGTTTATTTATTAATGTATATCAGTCTGGATTTTTTATATATTTATTATATATTATAGCCTTTAAGTTGAATTAATATTATAATATTATAGCCGACCGTCACAGCTTCACCCGTGATTGGTTGTTTATTTTGCTTCCGGACGATGAGATGTATAATTTTTTCATTCAAATTTTATCGTTTAATGTGATCGGCAAGTAAATATAAAAATAGTTAATAAAAACGTATTGAAATATTTCTATTGCTATCAATGATAAATATATTTTCATTAAAAATAACTTATGCCGTGCATTTCGTTACCCGTTAAATGTACCAACTCTATATGACTCAAACTTTGTTCAATTTTTTATTTAATATTCGGTGTATGGGGTTCAAAACTTATTTTAACTTTTCTGTTACCCAGAATAAAAATTATGATTCGCAGCATTATATTATCAGGTAGGAAATCTACCTGCAGTAGATCGTGGACCCCATGCTGTTTGTACCCATACGTAAGTGTATGATTTAGCTCCAGAGTATCAAAGTTATACCAAGTTTGTCATTTTTACTTAATTCTACCTACGGTGGATCAAAATAATTAATAAATAAAAAATTGACCTAACCTACCCGTATTAAAATTCGATGAATACAAAAACCAAATTTAACCATTTTTAAATTAATCTATCTTCTTCCAAGAGGTTTAATCTACACACGAACATTCATTTATATATATATATTGACGAAAAATAATAATACAAATCAACAAACATGCCCGATTAACTAATATCAACCAATAATTATAATACACTATTATTATTTTAATCTGCAACAGTAAACTAAATATTTTATAATTTTTTATAATTTGGTTTATTTTTTTTTCTGAACTGATGGCGCCACATCGTATTTTTGACATCCATATTTCCTACTTTTCTGGTAGATTTTCCTAAAATGTTCTCTCATGTGAACCTTCTCCTGACAATTACGAACACAACGAAAACAGAATCAGCCAAAGAGGTTCAGTAGTTTTCTCGGTTAGCGCAGTCGTAGAAAATCCCTTATAGTTTTATATAATAGTATAGATTATTTTTTATTCGTTAGTACGGTGATAAACAAAGCGTTAGAAATTAAAATCCCATTTTAAGCGGTTTTTAGTAATTTTATATAGGTATATTATAACAACAATATAGAAAGCTTATCCTGTCCAGATTTACTGCAAAAACATCGTAACAATTCCCTAAGTACATTCGAATAATAATAAGAGTCTAAATATACTACATAGGGAATATTTGTAACCAATTCGTTCACAGGATGTAACATAAAGACCTGGAAAATGAAATAACTTTTGTTTTAATTAATCTATGTTCTACAAAACGTGAGAATTATTCCCGTGAAGTCATTTTTTTTTTTTTTTTTTGATATTATACAACCCCATAAATAGGTACCGGATAGTATATTAGTGGAAAAGTATTATAGTTAAGGTAGCAACTAAAATATTAAAAAGTAGTTTTTAAATTTTATAGAATTGCGGAATATTTAAAAAACTGACACTGGGCCCCTTAAAGAAAATAAATAAATTAACTTAAATTATTTATTTCATATTTTTTTGCTACCACCTATTTAAATTAAAATATGTTTAAAAATCAGTAATAAATTGTGTTTATATAATTTAAGCACATTTAAAAAGTGCTGAGTCCTGATAACAATGAATAGGTTACTTAGTTAGGATATAATTTTTAGGTGGTACTTACTGAGGCCAAATCGTCGTGTTTACGTCAAAGAATGCGTATTTTCCGGTCTCACGACGACGGCCGTTCGCAGCCGGTCCACCTGTTTTCCGACACTTTTTTATTATGAAACTCAAACCGTGCGGCGTCCACCCTTTGGGCGTTGACAGCAATGCCGTATGTTGGGACTGGGACAGGCAGTTCCGATTGACCGTGGCAATGCCAATTCGCCTAATCAACGTGTTTTGCTGTCGGTCACGTAACTGATTACAGCTCATTATTCTCAGCTATTATGCCTAAGCAAATTTACAAAGTCATGACGAAAATTTAATTATTATAATATAATGCCTACCGTTTATGTATAGGTATAGCTAATAAGTGATGATTGTTGTAGTGTTTTATTTTTTTGCTAAGCGTGAGATACGTGAAAATAAATGTAAACATTTATAATTTAACTTTATTTAAAATTTTATTTTTGATCTCATACTAATCTGAATTTATTGTATATATAAATTGTAAACTGTTATTATTATTGTAACTTTATATACCATCGTAACTATGGTGATAAATGTTAGACGCCAAATTCGTAGTGATTAGTTGAGGTTAAAGATCTTGTTGTCTTTTAGATAAGAATCATAGGCATACATCTAATATCCCGAATTGTTATCAGGATAAAAATGGATATTGTAAACAATACCTGAATTTATATCCGTATTATAAAGGAATAATGTAAACCATATTAATGTTTATATTTTATTATTCCTACATATTATTATGTTCGGTAACCTATTAACAAATGGACTATCTCACTGGTCTTCTCACTCCCCTGCCCATATAATTGTGTCCACGAGAAAACAATTTCTCAAGGAAAAACAAACCAACCAGTGCAGTAAGTATAATGGGGCACATGTACCCCAATAAGCCCTTAAAAATTACCCACCACTATACAGAACACACAAATGTGAGTGGTTTAGTAGGCTGCATCCCCATATGGATTATTTTTTTCTCGGCCCTTTTAAAATGAATAAAACATATATGTGTATAATATATTGGATAATTTTTAAATGTGTGAAACAATTTTCCCCACCTAGAATTTTCCACCTAGGACAACTTATATATACTTTCCGCGTTTTTTCTCGCGTTCGCTATAAAATTTCTCATCTCTCTCGCGTTCCGTTATAGCTTTTTGTGTTTTCGCGCGAATACGTATTGACGTGAATTTTCGAATATTTATATATATTTTATTTTCTCGAGTTATTCGTATTCCCGCTATTATTGTGTGTTATATATAAAAAAGTGCGTACGTATACGGTTCGTACAAAAAACGGTATTCGGAAACGGTTCGAGTGCTCGAGATTCAAAAAGTTTTTCATTTTTTCTTTGTATTATTACTACGTAATAATTGTTTTTATTATATCGAATGTTTTAAACCTGTCTTCTAAAGAGTTATGCTCACTTTAATAAATTGTATAAATGTTATATTATTACTATGCTATTCTACTATAATATAATTCTATATGTTATTATTGCTAAGAAATTAACGTACCTGAGCAAATTTTATATGTATTATATATGATTATTATATATATGATATATGTAATAGGTACATTACACTGTTATGAGAATGCACATCATTTCATTTTTCATGCGTATAGCAATACATTTAATTAATAGCTAAGAGTTTTAGTAGGAGCTTGGTGTATCAATTGCTTATGACAATGTCGTTACATACATAATAATGTAAGTGACAATAAGTAAGTAATTCAATACATTTCAATTTCTTAAAACATATACAGGTAACCACCAGGTACTATACAGGTATATACAGGTAGCATATATTATACTACCAAGTTTAATTACTTCAATTCATACCTCATACCTTTACATTGGCTTACATATAATAATATTATTTTTTGCAATACATTTTAATACTTAAAAATATAAGTAGTTTGAATGCACGGATTGGATAGACATTTTTCATGCGTACCTACTACCTACTGCAATACATTTAATTAAAAGCTATGAGTTTTATTAGGAATTCAGTGTGTCAATTGTTTATGACAATGCCGTTACATACATAATAATTTAAGTGATATTAAGTAGGTAATAATAAGTAAACATAAAAATACTACAATAAATTGAATACATTTCAATTTCTTAAAACATATACCTAATGTATGTATTACCAAGTTCAATTACTTCAATTCAT
>NC_042493.1:132445814-132446906 GCF_005508785.2 Acyrthosiphon pisum
TATACGTTCTATAATATTAAATATAAATAGTGATTTTTGTCGTACGAATTTATTACGATTATAAATCGTTAATTTATCGTTGTTATCGTATTTTATCAATTCGTTACCTATATTAAAGATACACAGAATACACCTTATCTAAATGATACAATATTGTACCGTTGTTACTGTAGTTCGTATTTTTGTGAGCTTATATTAGTACGTCTTTAGCAATGGCTAACGAAATGTGTGTGTCTGATTTTAAAACTAAATTTGAATTAAAACTTAAAGAAATTACAAAAAGTGAATGCAGTGCTCTAATAAGCGATACAAGATATGATGAACTCATAAAAGAGGTAGAACAAGCGAAAGTCAATTCCAAGAAAACAACGAGCGAATACAGGAGACTAAATAGATTTGACGTACTCACAATCAGTGAGTCTAAAAAGTTAATAGTTCCACCAAGTAAAACCAATGGTGACATTATTTATTTTGTAAAATGCAATGAAATGTTCGATATATTACACATGGCTCATATAAATTGTGGTTATGGTGGTCGAAACCGAATGGAGCATTCAATAAAACAAAAATACAAAAATATTACCAGGGATATAATTGTATTATATTTACAGTTATGTTTAGTAATTGTTTATGTTTAAGTCCGAATGCAAAAAAAGTTTTTGAGGTGTGTATTGTAAAAGATAATAAGGGGCCTCAATATTTTGGTTTACACACAGGCCTCAAGTAGCCTAGTTACGGCACTGCTAATAATCATAATTGCGACGTTAAGTACAGCGTTTAATTACTGTATTTTAATATTCTTCAGAATGCTTAACAAATAATCCATGTTCATATTTATTATTTTTATCATTATTATTATTATTATTATTATTATACATTACTATTTATATTAAAACTAAAATTGTAAAAAATTGTGATTGTCAGTATTAAAACCACTTTTAAAACCAAAAACTAGAAGCATGTGCACAACACATACATATATAACATGATATATTTAATTGATGTTATATAGGCTACACATATATGCATTTAACTGTACTTAATAAGTACTTATGAACAATAATAATGTTATGATAGGTACACCACACCTAC
>NC_042493.1:132447821-132454154 GCF_005508785.2 Acyrthosiphon pisum
TACAATTATTCGCATTTCCTTATCGTTTATACATTCAAAAAAGAACCTGGCATGCAGCAGGACACGGTATTAGTGTATTACACCAGATGAGGAAAGACCGCTAGACACTTTAAGTCACAGTTTTCGGATACCGGTTTTGAAATTTTACGATTTCGGTTTCAACTTAACAATACCGATAGTAAGAAATTTCGGTTTCG
Organism: Acyrthosiphon pisum; assembly: GCF_005508785.2. Classification (NCBI taxonomy): domain Eukaryota; kingdom Metazoa; phylum Arthropoda; class Insecta; order Hemiptera; family Aphididae; genus Acyrthosiphon; species Acyrthosiphon pisum. The sequence continues at coordinate 132,448,019 of NC_042493.1, forward strand.
GTTTCGGTTTCAACTTAGCAATACCGGTATTAAGAAATTTCGATTTTGGTTTCGGTTTTGTATACCGGTTTCTAAAGTATTTTCAGGGGGCTATGTCGTCTATACAATTATCATTCTGTGTTCCGTATTGTCAATTATCATATATAGTATTTGCTAGTAACTTTAATTTATGTCATTACTATTTATAAAGCAACTAATAATTTTGCGAATAATGAAATGTTTATCAACAAAATTAATTATGATCTCAATTTTATTATGATTATTAATTATGCGTATTAATAGAATTTACGTATTTAAAGACACGTCAGTTAAAAAAGAATAAAAGTTTCCAATTTTTTCAGATTTCGGTTTTGACTTTAATACTGGTATCCAATTTATTTCGGTTTCGGTTTTAAATTATAATACCGGTATTCAGGGATCGAAACCGTTTCAAATTTTAACGGTTACGGTCTTAGTTCTTGAGAACGGTTTTCTAAATTTTCTGGTTTTGGTTTAGGTTTTAAGATCGGTTTTTAAATTTTTTTGGTTTTGGTTTTTGGAATGGTTTTTAAAAATGTCCATTTTATTTTCCTGTCTAATTATTGTAGACTCGATTTTTATTATCTATTAACTATTATAAGGGCCGAGTCTAAAGCCCTGAAATATGGCTACTTTGTATGATTAGTGTACAATATACGATATAACAAATTTACGTTCAGCAGAACTAATTTTGTGTTATTAACTTGAATATTTTGTACCTAATTTAGGTGCCTCGTGCCTACTTTTGCATTCGACATAATATTATGTTGTCATATTATGGTTGAGATCATTATTCGATTACATTAATATTTAATCGTATTTGCAATTTCCAATTATAAGTTTAGTAATAATATATATATATATATATATATAATCGTGATTTTTATCAATAAATCCAAACATAACAATTTTTTCGTATAAAAATAGTAAAATTACAAATAATATAATTAACTTTATGGAATTCAAATAAACCGATATTAGTTTTAAATTTTCATCGGTTTTTCAAGAACGGTACAAGAACGGTTTTTCAATTCTATGGTTTCGGTTTGGGTTTTGAAAACGGTTTTTTAAGGTCTTAGGTTTCGGTTACGGTTTTTTAACCGGTGTTTAAATGCGTTTGGTTCCGGTTCCAGTTCCGGTGCTCAGAAATGAGAAAACCGCGGTTTTAATCGGTTTTTTGGAAAACCGGTTATACCGGTTTCGATCCCTGACGGTATCCAATTTTTTCCGGTTTCGGTTTTGACTTTAATACCGGTATCCAATTTTTTTTGGTTTCGTTTTTGATTACGGTTTCAGTTTCGGTTTTGAAAATGATTTCAAGCCCTGAATATTAGAGAATAAAAAATCTACTTTTATACAATTAGACTGATCATTTTTTTTTTTTATGAACATTTTACAATTTATACAATATGCGTTGTACATTAAGCATTATTTACGTAAAAGAAGTACGAACCATCAAGTGAGTACGGCGTGAGTTAGACGGATCAGTTAGACGAGTGTTATTGATCAAAACTAAGTATTGATTAGTCTTCGAACTTAATTTCTAATTGTTAAATAGTATATTAATAAGTAATATGATTCTAAAACTTTTTAATTCATATTACCTATAAATGATATTTATATGTAGGTAGATATACTTTTTTTAAATAATATTATAGACTTTGAATTGTTCACTCGGGATATTGGCTTAAAACATTATGTAAATATCAAAAAAATAATTAACTGACACCAAAGATACATATTAATATTGTGTATTAAAAAAAATAACAATGTATTGTTTTTAGAAAAAAATTATTGAATTGCAATAAATATATTTTAAGCACATTTTAAATTATTATTTAAATTTTATTATATACTGATAAATTAATTTTGTATAAATGGTGAAAATCAATATCAAATCCAAAAACAAATCCAAGAGGAAATCCAAAACTAAAAAAGCCAAGAAACCTAAAAAAATTATTAAAACCATTGACACCGTTATACCGATTTCTACTCCTGTAGGTTCAGTTCATTTTGATGAATTTCTAAAAATATGCAGAGAACCAAAATTAATTCAAAATACAACAGAAATCGCTAAAAAAACAAAAAATAAATCAACGAAAGGTAAAAAAAGTAAGAAATCTACGAAAACAAAAAAAACGAAGAAAATTAAAAAGACTAAAAAAACTAAGAAATCTAAAAAATCTAAGAAAATAGGCATTTCTAAGGTGAAGGTAGTCGTAAAACCAGATGATATTCTTCCGCCACCTCAACCAACATTATTTCCATTGATCAAGGCTTTATTACTACCTTCCGATGACGATACTCTTGATGAAAATACATTATTCTCAGTGAGTTGTATAAAAATAAATGAAAAGTCATGATATAAAAATGTTATGTTATAGGAATTTGTTGTTGGCAAACCCGAAACATTCATGAAGCAATCATCAATTCGAGAATTAACAATAATTGAACAACAGGCCAATAACACAGTTGATGAAATAAATAACTTAGAAGAAAAAATCAAGACACTGATGCAGGTAAAAACTAAATTTAAACAATATAAATGTTTTACTAATATTACTAAAAACATATTTTAAGATAAATGTTTTTATTTTACAGAAACCTAAATTGAACGAAACTGAAATTATTGAATTAGAGAATCAACAATTGCTTGTTATGAAGTTATTAAATGATTTTGAAAACAACTTGGCGAAAATTCGGGATATTTTTAAGAATGACAATTTGGACAACACTAATGAAACTGACACTGATAAAGAAGATATAAAATGTCATATCACTGATAAGACTGAATCAGATCAGATGGTTTGAACAAACTAATTTAATTTTTTTTTTAAATAACGGTATATTTCATTTTATTTCAATACCAATTAAATTATTACAGAATGTTGAGAAATGGTATGAAATCAATGATCTAGCATACCTTCTGTCACCAAATACATCATTTGAAAAAGGCATTACCGTATCGGATGGCCTATTGGAAATGCTTGACGAGTTAAAAGACAAAAAAAAATCTCCTAAAAACAATGCGAAACGTAATGATGTATTCAAAAGACTTAAAAATAAATTCAGTATATTATTGCCTCCACCAAATGTGGACGTAAGATAAAATTCAATATATACTTAGTTAATTTCAAGTTTTTACAAATATTTTAATTGTTTCTAGGGCAACAAAGAATATTTGATGTGGGTAGACAAAAAACTTCACAGAGATCATCGGGATATGTTGAATGGTACCAAAAATCTGAAGATATTTCAGTGTTGGAATCAGTTAGAACTTAAATATAATATTATCAATGCACTTATGATATCTTTGAAGGATGCTATTAAATCAACATCTCCGGTTTGTTCTAACAACTTATTATATATATTTTATTAATATTAATTAATATCTATGGTTAATACTTAATAGTCATAGAGTCTTAAACTATTATGAATTATATTAGTATAAAATAATGTGTGTAACCGTGTAAGTACATCATACCATTAGTATTAGATAGTTAAATTACAATTCAAAAAAACAAGGATCAGTATGTTGCATAGTAAATTTAAAATGCACTTCGTAATCTCCGTAGGTAACTTTTACGGATAGCGTGTTAAATTTGAATTCAATGATAAATCATCGCATATGAAAACGACTGTGAGTGGATATGAGTGGTGGTCCGCTAAGCATATTTTATAATTTATTAATTCAACCATAAGAAATTAATTTTTCCGTTACTAATACGGTAGATTCGAATATTTTTATATTGTGATGATATTACTTAGTAAATTAACCGTCGAATTTGTTAATACTTAACCATATTATATTATTATAAATGTTATTCTATATAATATTTATATTATTTAGATCAGTTACTCGTATTTATAATTTGATTGTTGAGTTGTAATTTAATCTAAACAAAATCTAATTAATATAAATTATAATATCCTCTATAACTTACAACTTTTCATTGGATCATTAAAAGTAATTACCTACATATTAATACTAAAACTTTTAGTAAAAGCATTGTTTAGGCTGAGAACGAAACAATAATAGTTCGTGCGTCCGGTATCATAAATACTTCGTACCTATCACACTATAACAATAATAATTACCGGCTGCTCTGCATGTGAATGTGTGCGTGAGTGGTGGTGTGTGTAGTTCGATCAGCAGTGGTCAAGATTGCCGTACAAATACTGATGAACTACGTCTGAAGTGAGTGTGTACGTGTGTATAATATATGTAATATGTCTTGTGTATGACGTGCACTTAAAGAATAAAAATGTCAACACGTATTTTCACTATTTGAATAATAAAATATAATAATGTTCTAAAATAATACACAATAAATAAATTTGCGGCCCTTTTGACCCAACAGGTAAAAATAATATATTTGGTCGTCTGACACAGTTGTTCAGTATATAATAATAAGTAATAAGCTATTTGAGCAGCCAAGAATAATAAATAATTTTGCTAAATAGTATAATATGAATTAGCTATTATAGAGCTGTAATATAATAATAATAAGTATTGTATAAAAAACTCACAGCTTGTCCGTGCTCGGCTGGCCAGCTGCTACCTTTCTATATAATAATAATAATTCATGACACATAGGTACAAAGTATCGGAACAACAGTTCAATATTACAATATTTGTTACTTAATGACATGTACTTTCAATCGTTGCGCATAATTCTTACACCCCTACTCTACTCAACTCTCCCACTAATAACCATTTACATGACTACACACTATAAAGATCATGTGATGCTGAAACGATATATAAATCAGGTGGCCAATAATGTGCCCCTTAATAAATAGCCGGGATCGAGGGCCTTAAGGTTTTCTACCAATACACGAGTTTGCTTAAGCTTATTAGACTCTTAATATTAACATTTCAATATATCAACAGTTTTATTATGCAAGCAATAACACAAAATCTCAGTTCGCGGTTGATCAAAGTATTTTGGTCCAAGCATTAGACGAATTCAAACGTAAGACGAGGAATACCTTTTTACATGCCGGTCTAGAGGATTATTGGAAAATAAATCCTGAATCTATAAGACTTGGATCCAGACCATGTTTTGACGTTACGATTCGACAAAGAAACACAGTCATAGATAATATCGTTCCGATAGATAAACGGACATTTTCATTTTTACAACGAAATCCCATTAAAATGAACGACAAAAATTGTAAAGGTAATTACATACTATAAATACACAAACATACCACTTATAACATTGAAGCAAAATATTCACCAAGCATGCTCACCTATTTTTTCTTCGATATTATAGTTATTCAAATTATAATTTTTTACACTTAGTAGGTCAAGTAGTTTTCTGTATAGATAAAAATTCTGTATTTCAAATGAGAACCCCCCTTTATACTGTAAATTATTAAGTGGATAATTTGTCTGAAAATATTGACGTAACAAAATTAAAATTTGATTTAAAATTAAATTAAATTTTGGAGTTTATGTACAAATTATAGGTCCATTATAATGTTTTTATAATAATATATAGGAACAACAGTGATTTTAAAATTTTAAAATTTTAGTAATTAATATTATTCCATCAACAATTAATGTTAATTGATAATTTGTAAAAATGGTTCAAATATAATAAATACTACATCGAATACATCTATTATATAATTTCGTAAAACCATTTTTAAGGACACCATCCTTAATATAAACATTTTATTGACTGAGAAATTACTTTACCTTATCTAATTAACACATACAAATCTGGGCTCTAGCTTGTAATATGTTTTAGAATATAGTACTTAAATGTATATAATATATTAAAATATTTATATTATTTATACAGATACAATACAGCCGTCAAGTTCAAAAAACAGTGAAATTGAAGTCGGTAATACCAACTATAACTAATTTATAAACATATTGAGGTATAATAATAGTATTGTATATTATCTTTATTATTAAAAAAATACTTAAATATTCACCAATAATTTATCAAAGATTAACGTTAACGATTAAAAAAGTTACACGTATTGGCTGACATACTAAGTTATATTTTAGGAAGTGATTTCATTCAAAACCCTTTGTCCGTTCATCTAATGGAACGAGATTGTCTAGCCACTCTATATGTTTGTGTTTTGTTGGTGGATC
>NC_042493.1:132454254-132463018 GCF_005508785.2 Acyrthosiphon pisum
ATAACGTAAGAACATGGCCTGGATTGGATCCAGCCTTATAAATCGAGGATTTATTTTCTAATAATCATGTGAACAGCATGTAATGTATTAATGTAATGATGTATTCATTGCCTATCGTTGAATTCGTGTAATACAACATAATAATTTGGTCAACCAAATAATAAATCACTTACATAATAATTTAACAGTTGATATAATATATAATATATTAAAAATAATTTTTGTATTGTATTATTTCCGTTTCTATATTAAAATATAATATTATTAGCAATTTTCATAATTATTATGAATCATAAAAATTATTAATACAATATTTTACTTTGAAATAACTAATTCAGCATTTATGTAGGTACACTTCTACACTGTCTATACATAATATAACTTGCGTGTATTAGTATCATATTACGATCGATGGCCGATGGGAACCCTCCATTAGTCATTATAGTTAGCACACCGTTTTTAATGTTCTACATTACGATTTATATAGAATGGTGAAATACTTTTGTCTTCTTATTCATATTAGTATTCGATAACCCATTGCCGATGAAGAAAATAATAGTCAAGTGTTAGAAAATTGATTTATTTGTAGTTATACGTATATATCATATATGTCATAATTGCTATTGCATTAGAAGTCTTGTGTGAAATCTGTGTGATCAAATCTGTGTGCCAATGGGGTGCATGTAATGCGTGATTTCGTTGGAACTAACTATACGGTAATACGATGCATATTTGTTGTTATATAATATTCATTAAACTAATTAAACTTTAAAATACATAAAATTAATAATTAAAGCTTATACCTATTAAGATATTAGTATCATATTAGGGTATACTTTAAAAAAATTATTTTTTCTATACATTGACAAATGACAAGTTTCAATGTGTTAAAATAGGTATTTATTCATTTTTCACTTATACGCCTATTGCAATAAATTTTAATTTCAAACTTCACAAATAATTTCATAAGAGACTAAAGAATAATGATAATATTTAACACATTTTAATACAATTATAATTAAAGTTAAAAAGGAAAAAAAGTGGGTAAGTGGATGTCAATCTGCTGTACAGTAGGTAACAAGCTGTCTTGGATAGTATTCCGAATATACCTAGTATTCCGTATTTGCAGAATACTGTATTCCGAATACTTTTAGAATACTACTTCCAAAAGTGTTTTGTGATGTATTCTGAATACTTCTGAAAGTATTTTGAATACTTTATTCGGAATACTTTTATAGTATGGATATTAAATTGTTTGATTTGCATGTTATTCCCTTGCATTTGATTTAAAACAAAAATACAAAATTTATATTTTATGAGTTGGAAATTTGGAATCAATAATATCTATTAAGATCATACTATATTAAAATTGAAGGGTGAAAATGCAAAACGTAGTATTGCCAAAATTTCGAAAATTGAGTTAAACATCGATTTTTATGGGAAAAATGTGAGGAATTCGATTTTGCAGTCAGAATTAAATTGTATCGATTACTTTTGTGAATAAAATCGTTTTTAAAACTGATATTCAATACATAACGTGATATTGCCACATTTAATGTCAAAGCAAAATGTGGTATTATCATGTCCAAGTCAAAACATATTATTGCCCATGTTATTTGTATTGGAGCATACTTGATATAATTGCAAAACATGGTATTGCCAATATTACGTTTTTCTTCAAAACGTGGTAATGCCGGCAATAATGCGTTTTGTATCAGCAGAAATAGGAACAACTTTAAAACGTTATATTGCCATTACCTTTTCAAAACCTGCAATACCACGTTTTGGTCTGACACGAAATTTTCAAAGCATTAAAAACAATGTTTACAATTTAGATTTATTTTGATACTGTCAATCGTTTACTTTTTATCTTTTACATATAAATAAACTTATTCTGAGTGTTTACAGTCGTCAGAAAATGTGTAAATTTTTTCTTGATTTGTGAACATTTTGGTTTTTGGCAATACCACCTTTTGCATTTCCACCCTTCAATTATAACTGGTATCATTTTATATAGTTATCAAAAATATTTTTAAGTATTTAGAATACTTTTATAGTATTCCAAATACTTTATTTGGACTATTATATTTATCAAGTACTTGAATACATATTCGGAATACTATTTTTCATAAGTATTCGAGTATTTATTCCAAATACTTTTCAAAATTATACTGTTTATTAATGGATGGAATTAAATTATAATTCAATGATATAATGTTATTGTATACGAAAAACGATTCTGAGCGGTGACGGTTTGTCAGTGTGGATATTTTATACTATACATATTTATATTGTTATTACTTATTATTAATACTATAGTTGGTAAGTTGAATTAATATTTTGAAACCACAACAAAACAACTAAAATCCTTATTCTTGGTTATTTAATATGTAACTTCCTACAAATTTGTACACAAAATAACTATATAAAAAAAATCATGATTTATATTTTTGAGATATTTTGGTTGCAGAATCACTTAATTACGAGGAACTTCGTTATTTTATATTTGTATATAGAAAAACAGTATTGTAATATTCTCGTTGTTGGGGCTGGTCAGAGTAATATTCTGATAGCCGTTGACTACGAGTATATTATGATTTTACAGGAAGCAAGACCACTGTTGTTGATGATGAAGATGTTGACAAGGTAGCTTATAAATAAATGTAGACAGATGAAAAGATACTTTGTAGTTTATTTAAATGTTCTTCAGTAATTTTGTCTAAGTCCAAATGACCAGATACTACACAGAGTGACGTGAAGGTGCTTGTTGTGCTCTGGAGTAGACACGTCTGGATACAGGCTGTTTCAGGCTCCCTTTTATATTCGGGTGCCCCCTGCTCCCCCTGCCTATCGATACGCTATCTCTTCTCTGACGGATGTGGTCCGTGTGACCATCAACTCAGGCCACGCACTTGCGATATTTCTAATCTAATCTGAGTATTCGCCATAATGTTCTGACAGCTAATTTATTATCTGTGTTGTCGTGCAGAGAGTCATCTCTTTTGCGAATTTACTAAATTCTTATCAGTTACCACATCCTGGTCTATAGTTGCGTACATTTACATATATACGTATATCTACTCGTGACTTAGCAATCCCCATATCCTGTCAACTGATACGTGTTTTGTGTTTTAATATGGATCGTGATTAAGCACTCGGTTATTCCGACTACATGATTAACCCTTTAACTTTCTATTGTATTTGCATATTTTCAATTTGACGTTTACCTACTTGCTTATTCCTAATTTTAACTAGCAAAATATATAGTTTTTTTTCATAATAACTATGATATATTGTCAATAATCGTCATATAGTTCAATTTTCTACCACAAATAAAATGAAATTGAAGTACCCATTTATAATTTTATCTATTTAGACCATAATCTACTGATTACAAAAATATCATCATTAGTTGCTCATATTCGCTCGTTTCGTTGAAGTGAGCACTGCATATTGAAGTTTGAAAGGGTGAAGTTTGATATTATAAGCAATATTTCATTGAATTACATTTATGCAGTAATTATAATGGCTTTAATTCGACAAATTACGCGTAATATAAAATCTACGAACTGTAATATTCTCGTCGTTGGGGCTGGTCAGAGTGATAATCTGATAGCCGTTGATTACGAGTATATTATGATTTTGCAGGAAGCAAGACCACTTGTGCTGATGATGAAGATGTTGACAGGGTAGTTTATAAATAAATGTAGACAGATCTTAAAATACAAAATATTAATTAATAATAATTGATTATGGCTTGAATGGTAAATTAACTATTCAAATTTAAGTAATGCGGATAAAAATATTTTTTATAATAATAAATTGTATTCGATGATAAATATATACATTATTTTTATTTGGTGAACCACCCCCCCCCCCTCCCCCACCTTGGCTAATTGACTTATTACTTCGAAACAAAAACACACGGATGTGCAGACATATCTTCCATTGATAGAAAGCATAAAAAAGTTAACTTCACGGAAAACTTCAGAGCTAGGGTATCGAAAAAACCGAATAAATGACCATCGAGTCAAAATTTCATTTTTTTCTAGTTATTCCGCCCTAGCTCCAAAGTTTACCGTGAGGTTAACTTTTTTAAAGCTTTCTTGAACTTGACTTTTCCTGCTTTTGCGTTAGTGAAATCAGATACAACTTCTTCTATGTCCATATTATAGGCTAATTCTTTCTCGATTGAAATCATTGCAAGGCCCACTAAGCGATCCTGTGACATGGGATCGTAAATAATTTTTAAAATTTTTAATTTTGAGAAACTTCTTTCCCCCGTGGCAGCCGTCACAGGAAGTGTTAAAAGGATTCTTAACGATATATAAGTGTTAAGAAAAAGTTAAACTAATTTATTTTCACAAATATATTACAAAACAATTCGGAGATTAGCTTCTGTATCATTACTCATTGAACCGTCTTCGCAGAGATGTAATTTGATCATATAATTCTACTGCATTAATGTCAGAAGTTAAGCCGTCATCTGATGCAAGTGCTAGTTGAAGATCTTTACAATGAGTCATAAGTTCATCGCTATTTTTTATTTTGGAAATATATATATATTAGAGCTATTGAGATTCCGCTGTATATTATATTTCATAAATAATTTAAATAATTATTGCGGTTTAACAGGACAAAATTATAATGAATGTGTCAGCGCGTTAGATTTTAATGAAACCGAAGAGTGTTCAATGACAACATTATTAGTAGAAATCGTTTAATACATTAGTACGCTATTAATTTATACGTCATATCAATTTAAATTTTAAATTGAAAAATAAGCTTAGTAAATAATAAATTCCGTACAAAAATGTTTATCATAATTTATAAAGATAATTATTTTAAATTTAAATATTTTAAATATAAAAAAAATTGTTTTTAAATTTTTATAATTTTTTAGAATAAATACCTGTAATTTGTAAAGCAATAGAATAATGGCCAATGTTCTTCTGATGAAAATCGGCAGGCAAATGAAAATAAAACCATTATAATTAACTTATCTGAGCTCCATGTTCCCGCCCCCCCCCCACTTTGGAATTTCGAAACGAAATTACCCCCATTCGTTTGTGCTTTGTTTGTGCTAGTTTGTGCTTTTAATCCCGTCGTTTGTGCTCAACTCTTTCCAAAGTTATTCAAATTTCAAAGTAGGGGGGCTGGGGACATGCTTAACCCCCCCAGGCTCTGATAGCCGTTAACTACGAGTATAGGTATTATGATTTTGCAGGAAGCGAGACCACTTGTGCTGATGATGAAGATGTTGACAGGGTAGTTTATAAATAAATGTAGACAGATGAAAAGATACTTTGTAGTTTATTTAAATGTTCTTCAGTAATTTTGTCTAAGTCCAAATGACAATTTCTCACACAGAGTGACGTGAAGGTGCTTGTTGTGCTCTGGAGTAGACACGTCTAAATACAGGCTGTTTCACGCTCCCTTTTATATTCGGGTCTCTGCTCCCCCTGCCTATCGATACGCTATCTTGTCTCTACCGGATGTGGTCCGTGTGACCATCGACTCAACCTACGCACTTGCAATATTCCTATCTAATCTGAGTATTCGCTATAATGTGCTGACAGCTAATTTATTATCTGTGTTGTTGTGCAGAAAGTCATCTCTTCTGCGAATTACTAATAGTTTATCAGTTAACACATCCTGGTCTATAGGTTGCGTACATATACATATATTCGCATATCTACTCGTGGCATTGGCAATCCCCATATCCTGTCAGTAGATACGTGATTTATGTGTTTAGAAAATATGATTCGCGAATAATTAATCACTAGGGTGTAAATTTGACTATTGCCAAATTGTTTTAGAAGGTCGTTTACCTAATCGCTTATTCCGAATTTAACTATTCCTATATAATGATATTTATGTGTTGTGAGTAAACGGTTACTATCCGTTACAAAATATATTTAAATTGGCAGCACGACCCATTGTTTAAACAAAAAAAAACACTTTTAATAATGTTTTAAATATTTTAAAAAGTGATCCTATGGATGATAAACTACAAAATAAAATAGAAAATATCAATAAATATTTAAATTCGTAGTTATTTATATAATATTTTGTATACTGTAGAAGTGTAGACAACCATAAATTATAAACTGTTAATTATGATACATATTAAATAAAAACAATTTAAAAATATTTATTAGCTTAAAAATTATTTCATTTGTCAAGTTATACTAATTGTGAGTTGGCCAAGAGGCGGGGATCACCAAAATCAGGGAGATTTGGTTGTTTAAACTTTTTTTTAGGTTTTTCCTCCTTAGCTCCGCGGTTTTTCGTGAGGTTAGCTGTTTTTATAATTCATTATTATGGAGAACGTGCAAGCGGAAGAATAATTGATTGTTTGGAGTCTATCCGCCTTATGGTTTTGGAGTACCTAATGATTTTTGTTAGATTTTTTTGGATTTTTATTATTATTCGGAATCGAAAATAAAATTGATTTTTCATCATTTTTTTGGGAAAATGTTGATTTCGATGAGTCACTGCTCCTGTGGTATTCGTCTCAAAGCTTTTTTTGTCACATCTCCGGAAACGGAATTTAGTATCGGTTCGATAGAAAGCATTAATGAAGTTAACCTCACGGTAAACTTTGAAGCTAGGGCGGAATAACTAGAAAAAAATGAAATTTTGACTCGATGGTCATCATTTTTACCTCTATGATAATGAAACCGAAGAGTGTTCAATGACAACATTATTAGTAGAAATCGTTTAATACATTAGTACGCTATTAATTTATACGTCATATCAATTTAAATTTTAAATTGAAAAATAAGCTTAGTAAATAATAAATTCCGTACAAAAATGTTTATCATAATTTATAAAGATAATTATTTTAAATTTAAATATTTTAAATATAAAAAAAAATTGTTTTTAAATTTTTATAATTTTTTAGAATAAATACCTGTAATTTGTAAAGCAATAGAATAATGGCCAATGTTCTTTTGATGAAAATCGGCAGGCAAATGAAAATAAAACCATTATAATTAACTTATCTGAGCTCCATGTTCCCGCCCCCCCCCCCACTTTGGAATTTCGAAACGAAATTACCCCCATTCGTTTGTGCTTTGTTTGTGCTAGTTTGTGCTTTTAATCCCGTCGTTTGTGCTCAACTCTTTCCAAAGTTATTCAAATTTCAAAGTAGGGGGGCTGGGGACATGCTTAACACCCCCACTTGGGAATTTCGAAACAAAATTAACTCCATTCGTTTGTGCTTCGTTTGTGCTCAACTCCTTTCAAAATTATTCAACTTACAAAGTCGGGGGGTTGAGGACATGCTTAGCACCCCACTTTGGAATTTCGAAACAAAATTACCTTCATTCGTTTGTGCTTCGTTTGTGCTGGTTTGTGCATTTAACCCCGTTGTTTGTGCCCTTCCAAAGCTATCCAACTTTGAAAGTTGGGGGTTAAAGTGTAATCCCAGGTACTCCTCTTTGTCTTGCGAATCCGATCAAAGCTGTCCACATAATAATTTTTACCTCTATGGTGTTTAGTCGTAAAACATTTGGTTTGCCAGAAAAACTCATATACTTGTAGATTAGAAAATTATTTTTTTTTTAAGTTTGTGCCATTTTCGAAAAAAATATTTGCGACCCAACAAATGGACTTACAGCCTAATACTAAAGATATAATTGTGATACAGGTGGTACATTAAATACATTCTATGTATTTTGGAAAATCAAACCCATTTGGATGTGGATTAGAAAATAGTTTTTATTATAAGTGCATGATTGTCGAACGTTAAAAAATAATTTCGAATCAATCAATGAAACTTAAGTAGGTATAACCAATATCTATATAATATTTTTATAATAATTATATATTATATTCTATACCCAATTTCATACCAGATATGGACATTTCTAACAAATTGTAGTTCCTGTTTTGTGTCAATTGCACTGTTTATATTAAAAATAATATATTAAAACATAATTTACCTAACTTTAAATATACCTATGCATTGTAATAGTAATACTCTGATATAGTGATGCATCACACCGATACAACGCTTGTGAAGAGTTTATTGTCCTCATTATAGTTTAGTTAGTTTATTCGAGAATTGTTCAATATTTATTAATTATAGGTATATATTATACAAATTCATAACCTATATAAAAAAAATACGAATACAAACGTTTGAACTGAATTGTTATATTAACATATTATTTTTTTTTTCTACATAAGATATTAATTAGTAAATATTATTTGTCATACTTAGTTTTTTTAAGACGATATTAAGGTTAGCAATAATAATATTAGGTTTATATTATAATATTATAGTTAAATTAGTAAAATTATTTATTGTAGAAATGGTGAAATACATACGTTTTTTTAGTACCTTCTTACACGTACAATCAGATACGAATTACATACATTTTTTTTTTTAAATATAGAATTTTTCAAATTTCGTATTAAAATTTAATGATAGCCAAAAATTAATTTAGCTCGTTCTGAAACCTTTAGCACCACCCTAATTTAATTATTTTGGTGTGAATAAAATTATGTTATACAAATAATCATACAAATTTCATACTAAATATCTATTTGCAAAAAATAAATTTATTTATTTATTTGAAATACTAACGGATCATAAGATCCAGGTACAATATATATATAATATAATAGTACAATATTGAAATAATATTAATAATACAAATAGTAGTAACAACAACAATAATAATAGTAACCACAATAATACAATAATAATAATAATGTAATACAATTTTAATACAAAATCCATTTAAAAACATAA
>NC_042493.1:132463068-132464444 GCF_005508785.2 Acyrthosiphon pisum
TTTTATGATTTGTTTACTGCATATTGTTTAAATGAAAAATAAAGGTTTAACTATTTTTGGAATTTGTTATTCTTAAGGACTTATAACTTTTTCTTATTATGCTTATATTATTATATAAAAACCATATTTCAAAAAGTTAATAGCTAACATATGAAAAAATTAATTAAAATTAAATTAAATAAATATTATAATCTATCATTTATATATAAATAATAATTAATATGCAAAAAAATAAATAATATCAAGAATAAATAAAATATCCAGTACCTTTAAAATTTATTTTATAGTTTAGAACCGACGGACTAAAGTTTGTAAGCAGTTTGTAAAGGGTTTTAAAAATAACATATTCGTTTAGAAAACAAAAAAAAAATTGAATAAAATAATCTAATATGAATAAAACTATTAATAAAAATCTAATTTCGTAAAATTTAAAATTAAAAAAAATCAAAACCGATAAAAAATTGACTATGAATAAAAATCTAAATCGATATAATATATTGATTTATACATGATTGAAGGTTTTTAATATATATTTTTTATTTTTATTTTATCCTAGTGAGTTACCTCTTTTTGTATTTTAACTAGTTATAAACTTTTTGAAATATGCTTTTTAAATAATAATAAGCGTAATGGGGAAAACCCAATCGGAAATTCACAACAGGCGCAACACTGCGCCAGTACTGGCTATTACTGGCGCGCTACTGGCAGCCAGTGCTGGCACCAGTACTGTCATATGTCTGGGATGATAACGCTTTACCAGTACTGGCATTGGTACTGGCCAAGTACAGACATTCCAGTACTGGCTAAGTACCGATAGTCAATACTGGCTAAGTACTGAAAGTTGTGATGGCACCAGTACTGTTAAACATCTGGGATGATAATGGTTTACCAGTACTGGCATTCCAGCACTGGTCAAGTACTGATAGTGAATACTGGCATGCTACCGGCTGCCAGTTCCGTCATATAACTGGAATGCTACACCTTACCTGTACAGCCAAAGCACTGACATTAAATACTGGCTAAGAATAGATAATAATGGCATTTAAAACTGTTATACTACTGCAGCCAGTTACCGATAGGAGAGTACTAACCAGGCCCAAAGCGATGGTAGGGCATTGACTTCCACCAAAACTTGATTTCCCCACCTGAACATGTGGTCTGGTTACAGACACAAATCTGGTATGTTACTACTTGTATTCTACGCATGGTAATGAGCAAAGGTGGGCAAGTTAATGAAAATAATAATTATTAGTTAAGTTTACATTTAGAAAGTTAGGCTATACCTTAATATTTTACAAACATAATATCTAACTCTTAAAGTTAAAATGAAAAAAAAATATTACTGAATTAGGTATAAACTTTATTTATTTATTTTT
>NC_042493.1:132464544-132465324 GCF_005508785.2 Acyrthosiphon pisum
CTTGATGTATTTGTTAATTAGCGTTACACAAGCACCACAATATGTTTCCTGATTGGCTGGGTCGAAAACGGGTGGATTGTCTAACCACAATAGCATATGTACATGTGGACTTCCTCTATGCTGATATTCGACCTGGTAAAAGAAATGCTTTACACTGTGTTCTTTGAAAATTACATTTTTTGATTTAATCAATTTGAACAGTACTCTAAACCTGCGGTAAAAATAAGTAGCACAAACAACAGGATCTTGTCGAATTAAATCTGATTTTTGAGCATAAGTTAGTTTTGGAGTAACGTAGCTTGTATAGAATCTTCAATAAATCAATCCAAGTTGATTCACTAGGGCTAAATGTTAGGAATAATGTCGGTTGCCCTTCTTGACGCACCATAGCAAAAACGTTTTTCCTCATTGCAGCTAGATATGATGGTGAATTTTGAACGTTGTGTAGCATTCGGTATCCTTGATAATTATCTATCATTTTATTTAATACTTCTGGATTTCCTATGTCATTAACAGTTGTGTTTCTTTTTTTGTTTTTTCGTAAAACAATTTGCACATTACTAACGATTAATTTTTGAACTAATTCTTTGCATTTAAAAAATAAGTTTGAAGATTCTGATGCAAATCTTCGATTTACGTTCAGCAGTTCTGATCGTACTACTTTTGAATAATTCTTTAGAGGCGATTTATTAGTGCGTGGGTGTCCTTTAAACAAATCAGGAAACGCTTTTTCTTCCACGTGATCATCAATGAGAATAGACACGGTTTCATGCCTTCACC
>NC_042493.1:132466058-132469395 GCF_005508785.2 Acyrthosiphon pisum
AAAACCATTTCCTATGTACAATGGAGGAATTTTTTATTTCTTCATATGCGGATGACAACTTGTGCATACCTGTACACTACTCTTGACATCACTTGGAATTGACATCCCTAATCGCCTGAGAAGATCGGAGTTGCACTTATTGACACTGGATGGGAAACGTAATCGATTACACGAATAACATTATTCTGATAAACCTTGTAACCTTTTAAAAATATATTCAGAAATTAAAACATCTTCCCTCTGCCTGGTTTCATTTAATTTCTGCCGTTCTCTTCTTTTATATGATGTAAAATTTGGTGTTTTTCTTTTACAAGATATATTTTGCCGAAGACTACTGTCAGATGGTATTCTTCTCTTCTTCGTGTTTTGAGCGTTGTTTATTTGGTATGTGTTTTTGAAAACTGAATTTTCCAATCCTTTTGATCTGTTTATTTTACTAGGAATCTGATATTTTATTTTATTCGCCGGATCTTGCAGTCGTACGTCCATGTTTTTACGACTGGTGATCTGGTTTTTTATTTTATTCACCGGATCTTGCAGTCGTTTGTTCATGTTCTTACGACAGGCGATCTGGTGTTTTTCTTTATTCGCCGAATCTTGCAGTCGTTTCAACATGGTTTTATGACTGGTGATCTGGTTTTTTTAATTTATTCACGGGAACTAGTAGTCGTTTTTTGTACATTTCAAATTAAGAATTTTTCTTTGATTTGAAATATCTTGTGAAGCAAGATATAGCCGTTTTCTTAATCTATCATTTTCAAGTTCTTGTACACAAAAACTTTCATTTTCACGGGACCGTGTCTTGGCTTCTTTATTTTTTAGTGCACGTTTTGATAGGCGCCCCATTTTGAAAAAAAAAATTACAATACAATACAAAATAAAAAAAAAAAAAACTTAACAATAACTTCTTCTACTACTTCTACTACTTCTAGGAATGAATGCAACCTTCTGTCAACTTCCGTCAACCTAAAAATACAAACAAATATAGTTTAATATTGTGGAACAATAATAATAAAAATAATAATTATCATATTACCTTAATTAAATACAACAAAACCACAATTGACTGTCACTATGACTAGAATTCTAAAAAAAAATACCCACAATTTTTAAATACCCACTATGAAAAAATAATTAAATGTATATAACAGCTGGGTATGACATTACCTAGTTATGTCATTGTGACCTAATTGCTCATATGTCGTATTTTATTTTATTGTTAAAATAATACACGATACCAAGGGTGGGTAAGTTAATGAAAATAATTAACTCAAGTTAAGTTAAGTCAAGAGGACTCAAGATCGATAAGTTAAAAGTTAATATAGAAAAAAATATATTAACTTAACTCAGTTTAAAAAAAGTTAATCTATTTTTTTTTTAATTAGTATGTAAATCACATAGAGAGTGAATTTGTCTTTCTAGTTTCTAATTAATATATTATAAAAAACAATTTTATTGAACTTTTATCATAATGTACACAGTATACCATTTTACTTTTACTTAACTATTATTTACGAATTTAAACTATATTCATCTCAAATTAATAATTTAACAAATATATTTTTTATATCGTATAAGAATTGAATATCATAATACGTGAAGATGAGTACATGACCTTCATATATATTATAAGTTATATAACATTAAAACAGAACAATTGTCAATTTGTAATTTAAAATTATTAATTTTATTAAAAACATTTATAATTGCAACTCGCATAATATATAATTTACAACTTAATAAAATATATAAATATACACAAAATTAAGCTATCAAGAAAAAGAAATGACATGTTTGTGTTTTTGTATTGGATTATTTTTATTTTATACTGATATAGTAATATTTACGTATAAACGAATAATTTCAAAATGTTTTTTACTTGATGGATTTTTTTATAATCAACTGAGAAAAGCTAAGTTATTTAAACTGTAAATTAAACTAGTTAAGTTCATAAGTTGATTAGAAAATAAACTAACTAGTTGAGTTAAAAAGTTAAAAAAAAATTAACTTTTTAACTCGCTAATGCCCACCTTTGCACAATACCATAGACAAAACTAGAGATTTTATTGACTTGACTTCATCTATAGTTTTTATTTTTCACAAACAACAAAACGCAGTATAACAGTATAACAGAAAACATATGCGTATACAGAGTGTAACAGCAATAACTAACAATTTTCTATCCTAAGTTTATTGAACTATAGATTTTTAAAATTATATATTTACTATACATATATTTTTTTATATAGCTTAAAATACACATTTGAAAACTGTTTGTTCAAAATATATTACGTAAGTATTACAAAAAGGAATTACTTGGTGCAAGGTTGTAACTGAAAAAAATATGGGGTGGGGGTCCAAAATTTTTTTAATATGGATACTGGACACTTTCATTTGTACGTTCAAAATATAAAAACTGTTGTTCTACTTTTAAACATAATGGGGGGGGGCGGACCCCCCTCACAGCGTTACTGCCTTGACTCAGTGTCTCTGTACCTGACTTAAATTATTGAAATATTGGTGACAATAGAAGAATTTTATTGAACAACTGCTAATTTGATAAAATGTTTCAACTTTCAAGTAGGTAGGTAATAAGTAATAATGGGCCGTAAGAGGGAGCTGGAGAGGGCAAGGCAGCGGGAATCTGCTGTCGATGCAGTGGGCTAAGAGCCCTGCCACGTCATATTTATTTAAAAATTAGTTAAGATATTGTTTGTTGTAGGCCGAATGGCCAAGGTTCTCAGGGTGGTTAGAGGCCCCCATATTGTTTGATTAAATATGATGTAATGTGAAAATTGCATTTATTGACTGTATTGTTTTTGTTCAATAAACGATGCGGCCAGGGAGGCAGCAATGGGGAAACCTACTTCCCTCCCTGTCCGTGATTCAAAACGGGAAAAAAAAAAAAAAAAAAAAAAAAGGTAATAAGTAATAACTAATAACCCCTATTTCTTGGAAACGAATTGGAATATCAGTTATATGAACATATATAGGTACCTACGCTTTTCCATTTTTGAGTTCAAACACGTAGTGTCAAAACATCAATAACTAAAAAAAAAATATATCGTTTTAAAAATACTGATAACTTAAAAGATCGAAAAAAATTAAAAATGAATAGGTAATCAAGAAATTGATAAGCCCAATTTGTTTTTAAAAGCATTTCAATAAGTCGAGTAGTTCTGTCTATATTATATTTTTTTCACAAAATACGACTGCTATATTTTTCCTAGTTATTTTAAGATTTTGAATTTTCGAATAAAACGTTAATGTGTCAAACATATTTTTGGAAAATATAAGTTTCGTTAATAACTGCGAGTAAAATATTGAGTATTACACT
>NC_042493.1:132469495-132470859 GCF_005508785.2 Acyrthosiphon pisum
ATTATTTGATCAACAAAATATTATTTATATCATTTTCCGTTTATATTATATGGGCTTTACTTGGTTATCATTAATTGATGAAATTATGAGGTGGGTTTATTTCCTTTCAAAAATGAGATACCGCTTACTTCCACTATCCATTTTAAATCACAAAAAAAGGTTAGACATAATTTTCATATTTCAGCTAAATAATTTTTGGACCAAAAATTATGTCCATTTGCCTTTAAGAGGACGTGATACCCGCATCTGTTGTCTCCGTCTTACAAGTGCGTAACATAACAAATTGTACGCAAAGCAGAACACGTGTAGCTCAGTTAGCTAAAAAATTAGAGTGAATTGACCTCTTATAAAATCTAAAGGTAAGATTATTATCTAGAGAACCTCATGGGCTTTTTATTATATTTTAATTTTAAAGCGAGCTATGAATATTTTAAAATTGTAAATTATTTGTGCATTTTAAGGTACTTATAACTCGCTTAAAAATTAAAATGTAATAAAAAGCTCATGAGGTTGTCTTGATAATAATCTTACCTTTAGTATTTTATGACAGGTCAATCTACTCTAATTTTTAAGCTAACGGAGCTATACGTGTTATACTTTGCGTATAATTTACTATGTTATGCACTCGTAAGACGGAGACAACACATGCAGGTATCACGTCCTCTTTAACATAAAAATATTTAGCTGACACCGGTGATATTGTGTTGTGTACTTGTGTACTTGTGTACCATAGTATAGTCTATAAATTGACAGTAACAGTCGACATTCGTAACCGGTGTGACGGGAGGTATTAAGGCCGATCGTCCCGGTGGGGTGACCCCCTATTAAGTAACAGTCGACAATATCGTAATGTCGTAACTTCAATTAAGCTTAATTAAAATGCGTGCATATTTAATTTAATTTATTATAATTATTAATAAATAAAAGGTAAATTTCTTTTTTTTTGTTAATATAACGACTTAAAAAGATATTTTTATATTTTTAATCCCTAATGTTTGAATATAGCCTAGATTTATTTATTTTTATTTTGTTTAAGGAAAATGGTAGGTATTTTATTATTGGAGGAAAATGGCTAAAGATAAATGTAATGGGGTCGGTCGGTAATCGAATGTTGCAAACATGAGCGCAATAAATTAGGAAGAGTGGCTGATGGGCATTAAATTATTTTATTTTTATTTAATGTTTAAAAATATTTTATATTGCCTATGATAAATAGTAAATATTATTAGCTGTATGCCTGTATTTGTTTTAAAGAAACGACTTATGTCGGTATCTTGGTAAGATTATATAGTAAATAAATTAGTAGTATACCTATATGCACTTAAGACTTAACTATAATATACACTATAGGTACAGAAAGTGAC
>NC_042493.1:132471229-132472482 GCF_005508785.2 Acyrthosiphon pisum
ACCCATATCCATAAAAAAAACATTTTGAAAATTTTCTTGAACCATCATTTAGCAGTCAATTAGCAACAATTTGCAATGTAGTCGTGGAAATTTGCAAACAAATATTTCGTCCGTAAAAGAGGTTTCCGAAATTTGCACATGTCCCGAGCCCCACCCCGTACTTAAGAAATGCGAATTTCGAGTTGCGATTCATGTCAAAATTTAGCAGCCAATTAGCAACGATTTGCAAGGTAGTTGTCGAAATTTGCAAACTAATATTTCGTCTGTTATACGCATTTCCGAAATTTGCACATGTCCCCATCCCCACCCCGTACCGATATAATGCGATTTTCGAGTTGCGATTCATGTCAACATTTAGCAGCCAATTAGCAACGATTTGCAAGGTAGTTGTCGAAATTTGCAAACCAATATACTAGATAATACGCTTAGATCGTTATTTTTTTTACTTCCTGTTGGTTTTAATTATAAATATTATTAAGAGTCTATCTATAAATCAATTAAGATTTAATAAACGTTTTCATGATTATATTATTCAGACAACCTTGTTTTAGATTCTGAACGAAGTGATGAATGTATTGATTTTACAATGATGTGTGTTTTTTTTTTTTTTTTTTTTGTGTCTGACGACAACTTTTGGAGCAGTAAAAATGCTTCGATTTTCAAAAGTTGTATCTTTTCTGAAAGGAAAGTGAATCTAGTTGGTACTTTGGGGGGTCAAAAGTGAAAATTTCCCAATACTTTTCAAAAGCGGCAGGAAAAACCTTAAAAAAATAACGGAAAAACGCGAATTTTTACGCAAAACCAATTTTTGACAAAAACGAAAACTTAATTTTACTGTAACTCAAAAAATAATTATTGTAAGCACTTGAAATTTGCAACAGATGTTTATATTAGCGTTGTCTATACAGGGTTAAATTTTCAAAGTGTTTCGACTTTTTTTGAGCTATTTATAGACAAATGAAATTTTCAATTTTTCTAAGTATTTTTTTTTAAAATAACGATAAAAAATTTTTGGTTGGATAGAAAACTTTGAAAATTTAATACAAGGTTTCTTATAAGTTGTTCTCACAGTGATAAAAAAAAATCCAAAATCGTTAGTCACAATTTTTTTTTATAAGTGCTTAAAGTTTAAATTTATACGAAATATGTCAAAATTGCGAAAATTTGCAAGTAATTTTGTGGTTGAAAAATCGTAAAATTTTTTTCTTTTATAACTAAGCTTTTAAAATTTGGTACAAGGTTCTCCATAAGTT
>NC_042493.1:132472532-132473336 GCF_005508785.2 Acyrthosiphon pisum
TTTCGAGCTACCTTAACCCCAAAAATTTACGTTTTACCGTTTTGGCCATTTCCCCAGCCCCCCATCGAGGGCGAAAATCCGGCTTTTCTGGATTTTTTTTTACCAAAAATTAGTGCACCATTAGTGTGAATTTGTGCGACAAAAATCGAAAATTTTCGAGCTACCCTTAACCCCAAAAATTACGTTTTACCGTTTTGGCCATTTCCCCAGCCCCCCTCGAGGGCGAAAATCCGGCTTTTCTGGATTTTTTTTTTACCAAAAATTAGTGCGCCATTAGTGTGAATTTGTGCGACAAAAATCGAAAATTTTCGAGCTACCCTTAACCCCAAAAATTACGTTTTACCGTTTTGGCCATTTCCCCAGCCCCCCTCGAGGGCGAAAATCCGGCTTTTCTGGATTTTTTTTTTACCAAAAATTAGTGCGTCATTAATGTGATTTTGTGCGACAAAAATCGAAAATTTTCGAGCTACCCTTAACCCCAAAAATTACGTTTTACCGTTTTGGCCATTTCCCCAGCACCCCCTCCAGGGCGAAAATCCGGCTTTTCTAAATTTTTTTTAACCAAAAATTAGTGCGCCATTAGTGTGAATTTGTGCGACAAAAATCGAAAATTTTCGAGCTACCCTTAATCCCCAAAATAACGTTTTATCGTTGCAACCCTCTTTTTTTCTGCGTTTTAGATTTTTTTATTTAGATTTCAACAATTAGTTATTACAGCTCGCAATTAGAACCCCTACTTTGTTCCAATAGTAATTTTATGTAAGGATTATTTGCAATAAAAATTATAGTCATTTCATATAATAA
>NC_042493.1:132473386-132475246 GCF_005508785.2 Acyrthosiphon pisum
CGACTAAAATCATAGAGGTAAAAATGATGACCATCGAGTCAAAATTCATTTTTTCTAGTTATTCCGCCCTAGCTTCAAAGTTTACCGTGAGGTTAACTTCATTAATGCTTTCTATCGAACCGATACTAAATTCCGTTTCCGGAGATGTGACAAAAAAAGCTTTGAGACGAATACCACAGGAGCAGTGACTCATCGAAATCAACATTTTCCCAAAAAAATGATGAAAAATCAATTTTATTTTCGATTCCGAATAATAATAAAAATCCAAAAAAATCTAACAAAAATCATTAGGTACTCCAAAACCATAAGGCGGATAGACTCCAAACAATCAATTATTCTTCCGCTTGCACGTTCTCCATAATAATGAATTATAAAAACAGCTAACCTCACGAAAAACCGCGGAGCTAAGGAGGAAAAACCTAAAAAAAAGTTTAAACAACCAAATCTCCCTGATTTTGGTGATCCCCGCCTCTTGGCCAACTCACAATTAGTATAACTTGACAAATGAAATAATTTTTAAGCTAATAAATATTTTTAAATTGTTTTTATTTAATATGTATCATAATTAACAGTTTATAATTTATGGTTGTCTACACTTCTACAGTATACAAAATATTATATAAATAACTACGAATTTAAATATTTATTGATATTTTCTATTTTATTTTGTAGTTTATCATCCATAGGATCACTTTTTAAAATATTTAAAACATTATTAAAAGTGTTTTTTTTTGTTTAAACAATGGGTCGTGCTGCCAATTTAAATATATTTTGTAACGGATAGTAACCGTTTACTCACAACACATAAATATCATTATATAGGAATAGTTAAATTCGGAATAAGCGATTAGGTAAACGACCTTCTAAAACAATTTGGCAATAGTCAAATTTACACCCTAGTGATTAATTATTCGCGAATCATATTTTCTAAACACATAAATCACGTATCTACTGACAGGATATGGGGATTGCCAATGCCACGAGTAGATATGCGAATATATGTATATGTACGCAACCTATAGACCAGGATGTGTTAACTGATAAACTATTAGTAATTCGCAGAAGAGATGACTTTCTGCACAACAACACAGATAATAAATTAGCTGTCAGCACATTATAGCGAATACTCAGATTAGATAGGAATATTGCAAGTGCGTAGGTTGAGTCGATGGTCACACGGACCACATCCGGTAGAGACAAGATAGCGTATCGATAGGCAGGGGGAGCAGAGACCCGAATATAAAAGGGAGCGTGAAACAGCCTGTATTTAGACGTGTCTACTCCAGAGCACAACAAGCACCTTCACGTCACTCTGTGTGAGAAATTGTCATTTGGACTTAGACAAAATTACTGAAGAACATTTAAATAAACTACAAAGTATCTTTTCATCTGTCTACATTTATTTATAAACTACCCTGTCAACATCTTCATCATCAGCACAAGTGGTCTCGCTTCCTGCAAAATCATAATACCTATACTCGTAGTTAACGGCTATCAGAGCCTGGGGGGGTTAAGCATGTCCCCAGCCCCCCTACTTTGAAATTTGAATAACTTTGGAAAGAGTTGAGCACAAACGACGGGATTAAAAGCACAAACTAGCACAAACAAAGCACAAACGAATGGGGGTAATTTCGTTTCGAAATTCCAAAGTGGGGGGGGGGCGGGAACATGGAGCTCAGATAAGTTAATTATAATGGTTTTATTTTCATTTGCCTGCCGATTTTCATCAGAAGAACATTGGCCATTATTCTATTGCTTTACAAATTACAGGTATTTATTCTAAAAAATTATAAAAATTTAAAAACAATTTTTTTTATATTTAAAATATTTAAATTTAAAATAATTATCTTTATAAATTAT
>NC_042493.1:132476704-132484244 GCF_005508785.2 Acyrthosiphon pisum
AATCAACGGCTATCAGATTATCACTCTGACCAGCCCCAACGACGAGAATATTACAGTTCGTAGATTTTATATTACGCGTAATTTGTCGAATTAAAGCCATTATAATTACTGCATAAATGTAATTCAATGAAATATTGCTTATAATATCAAACTTCACCCTTTCAAACTTCAATATGCAGTGCTCACTTCAACGAAACGAGCGAATATGAGCAACTAATGATGATATTTTTGTAATCAGTAGATTATGGTCTAAATAGATAAAATTATAAATGGGTACTTCAATTTCATTTTATTTGTGGTAGAAAATTGAACTATATGACGATTATTGACAATATATCATAGTTATTATGAAAAAAAACTATATATTTTGTCCACTTCAATTATAATTTTATTGGTATAGTTAATAATATTTTGCGATACGTTCTACATATTTATACGTCTTTGGTATTATAGAAAACATTTTTGCTATCTTTATTTGAGTATTTGAAAATTAAAAATATTGACTTTCGGCCTATTTTCATTTTTGAACCACTGTGCGTCTCTTCGATCAGTGCACACGCCACACATACATACATAAGTAAAGCAAATAGTAGGTAATATCGAATAAATAATATATTAATAATTATAATTATAGTAGTAAATTTAGTAATGGTTATGTCTTAACACTATCGGCGACAGTGTTCCTGAATGTCGTGATGATATTCAGCGGACGACAGAAGACAGTTGTAGACGGGTGGGGTGGCCAATGACCTATATCCGGGGTATTTATAAGTCAGCGGCGTCGCGCGATATGCTTGTAATAGGTATATCAAGGTAGTTACAATTACCTAGTATTATATTAATGACTACAGCAATGGAATAAAATGTATTATACTATTATAATACTATTCAAATATTATTGCATACGCGAACAAAACTGAAACGACGTCGGGTGGCGGCACATCTGGTGAATGGAAATATTACAACTTGCTCGATGTCGGTTTATAGGTCATATATAACTAAGTACCTATATAACTTTCCCGTGGCGTATATACAAATTATTTGTATATGTATCTTCGTCACCACCACAGAGAGTTGCACTTTCATGGCTATACACTAAAAATGCTTTGTGAATACATTTTAATATTTTATGATATCAGTCATTTTCTGATTTGGAAAGATGTAGATTGCAACCATTATTATTATCTTATTATTTGATGACAAGCATTCAGCATTTCAATATTCACCGACTGACGTTGCTCCTGATTTATGGTATTGTGACTGCCCAACTGTAATTTCTATCGATGGAGTGACAATATTCACTAAATCACTGTTATTGTGATAAATTGCAACTCCTGCTGCTCGAACCGCTGGTCGTCTGTATTCGATAACACACTGTCGCTTAATGTTATACTTACAAGCAATGTTGGTATTATTTTCACCTTATCAAATATTTTCATTTGTCACTAGATAATTTTTATTCTCTACATTAAATCATTTCATTGAATATAGTTGTTTAAAAAACAATAAACACTATATAATTCACAACTCCCTAACCAAAAGTCGGATAACGCTGATATCAGTACCAATCGATACAGCGCAAAGCCCTCTATAAAGCCCGACTAAAAAAACGACTCGAAGTGCCTTAAAAAAAAATGTCTGTGCAGAAAAACCCCGAAAAACGCAAATTTTGCACTTTCAGGGGCCCAGAAGACGAGGAAAAACGTCTCGTACAGTCTCGACACAAGACGCCGAATTTCATCACCAACCTACATGATATAAGAAAACTTGAGTTTCAGAAACGTGGGACGACACCTTGAGTTTTTCCGAAATATCTTTGAGTGATGGGGGGGGGGGGGTCAAAAGTTCCCCGACTATGGGGGGGGGGGCTATTTAGAGGGTCTAAAGACAACATTTTTGGTGGTAAAACAGGATACCCAAGTTGAAACCCGACCGAGAGGAGATGGTATTTTGCACAAATTTAATTACGTGTAATTTGCGCCACCAATATGTACATTTAAGCGTATGTAATTTTCGCCAAAATATAAAAATTAAACATGCACTTTGCGCCACCTCTAAACATTAATTTTGATAATTGGCTCTACGACGGAAAACGAAATGGAATATGTAATCTGTGCCACACTTTCAATTTTAATAGATGGAATTTACCAGCAGATAAATTTACTGACATCACATCGAAAATACAATAATACCAACGCGTGCCGGATATAATATTATTGTTGTGTTCTACTAATAATAAATAGAGAAAAGATCGATTAGTAAAGATCGATATATATTTCACCAGCCCCCCCAAGTTAAAAAACCGTTGTTTTTTCTTCACCATTAACTAGTGCGCAATTAATGTGAATTTGTGCGACAAAAATCGAAAATTTTCGAGCTACACTTAACCCCCAAAATAACGTTTTACCGTTTTGGTCATTTCCCCAGCCCCCCCCTCGAGGGCGAAAATCCGGCTTTTCTGGATTTTTTTTTTACCAAAAATTAGTGCGTCATTAGTGTGATTTTGTGCGACAAAAATCGAAAATTTTCGAGCTACCCTTAACCCCAAAAATTACGTTTTACCGTTTTGGCCATTTCCCCAGCCCCCCATCGAGGGCGAAAATCCGGCTTTTCTGGATTTTTTTTTACCAAAAATTAGTGCACCATTAGTGTGAATTTGTGCGACAAAAATCGAAAATTTTCGAGCTACCCTTAACCCCAAAAATTACGTTTTACCGTTTTGGCCATTTCCCCAGCCCCCCTCGAGGGCGAAAATCCGGCTTTTCTGGATTTTTTTTTTACCAAAAATTAGTGCGCCATTAGTGTGAATTTGTGCGACAAAAATCGAAAATTTTCGAGCTACCCTTAACCCCAAAAATTACGTTTTACCGTTTTGGCCATTTCCCCAGCCCCCCTCGAGGGCGAAAATCCGGCTTTTCTGGATTTTTTTTTTACCAAAAATTAGTGCGTCATTAATGTGATTTTGTGCGACAAAAATCGAAAATTTTCGAGCTACCCTTAACCCCAAAAATTACGTTTTACCGTTTTGGCCATTTCCCCAGCACCCCCTCCAGGGCGAAAATCCGGCTTTTCTAAATTTTTTTTAACCAAAAATTAGTGCGCCATTAGTGTGAATTTGTGCGACAAAAATCGAAAATTTTCGAGCTACCCTTAATCCCCAAAATAACGTTTTATCGTTGCAACCCTCTTTTTTTCTGCGTTTTAGATTTTTTTATTTAGATTTCAACAATTAGTTATTACAGCTCGCAATTAGAACCCCTACTTTGTTCCAATAGTAATTTTATGTAAGGATTATTTGCAATAAAAATTATAGTCATTTCATATAATAATAATGTGTATAATATTAAAAAAAGACAAACAGGACGTCCAAATTTTAATTTTAATAAGAGTTTCGCGGAACCCTGAAGTGATCTCCGCAGAACTCCGGGGGCCCATGGAATACAGTTAAAGTAACGCTTTTCTATACCATCATAATTTGGTGTTAGGTTCATTGTCCAAACTTTTCTGAACTTGACGATAGTCATTATATGAATGAGACCAATGTCTACTTTATGCACTACAGATGAATGACTCTTGTGAACCTGGCAGCGCTACTTTAGTGGAGACAATATTTAGAGAAATCGATATGTCATTCCCTCAAAACATTATTCTCTATCTATTTTGTAATAGGTGATTTTACTTGTAATAGGCGAAGATTACTTAAATACATAGAAAAAATGATTCTGCGTAATTGTGTTTTGTCCATGTGCGCGTGGGCCAGAGTGACAAGGTGAACCAACGTGGGTTTACTGTAACTAATATGTTAAGTGAAAAACATAATAATTCGACCATTTTTATATGGTTGTCTGAATGGTTAAATTGTCATGTTCAACCACCTAAAGAAACAGTGTGTGATATGTCATTAGCGCTACTGTCAGCCATAAATCATTGTTTCACTCAGTACTCATCATTGAATGATTATATTAACGTTTGTGCTGATTTTGTTTTAAATGAATTACCACTCCGAGAATCTCATTGGCTACCAAGGTATGTATAACATAAATCAATCAAAACGCATGAGCATCTATATTTTTGTTAACTATTCTATACAATTATATAATTAGGTATAACGAAATATTATCATCTAAGTGAAAGAGGTAGTGGTTACTGGTTATTTTACAATTATTTTAATTTGCTTCTGTGTACAACTTTCTGACCAAATATGTTTATACTATACATAAAGATAAACTCAACACCTTTTCTGAGTTCAAATTGGACCAAGGTTTCACTTCGATGGGGTTGCTTATAAATATTTTAATATTCAATTTTTTTTTTAGATTCTGAGCGGAGCGAGGAAGCTATAGTGGTTTTACAATGGTGTTTATTTTTATTTTTTTATATCCTGTATACAAAATTTTTACCAGAAGAAGTCCTTCGATTTCAACATATAGTACCTTATCTTTTAGCAAATTGGATCAAGATGGTACTTTAAAGAGGTCATTTTTAGATTTTCTCAATAGTTATTTAATGTCATGGGAAAAACTACTGACCAATTACAAAAAACCGCTTAAAATGGGATTTTAATTTCTAACGATTTGTTTATCACCGTGACACCGTAGCAACGAATAAAAAATTATAATATTAATTCTACTTAAAGGCTATAATAAATAATAAAAATTTAAAAAATCCATATTGATAAACCATCTCCGTTCAGAATCATTTTTCGAATACGATGATTTCTAATTTTTTTAAAAGTTGAAATCATAATTCATAACACAACTTTTTAAACTTTTCTTTTGTTCAATAATATATTTTTAATTATTTTATAAATTATTACATCGCAGTTGTTTTATTATCATTATTATTATTATTATTAGTAGTATTGGAAGTAATAGTAGCAGTATTAATAGCTCTTTTATATCTTGTCCAAAAAATTACTTTAGTTGTATATATCACTTTGTTATAAACGGTGTTTGGCTTAGCGTTTATTAAATCTCATTTGAATATTTTTTTAATAATCGTCATATTATCTAGATAATAAAAAAAATTTTAAATTATAACTATATAATTTTTTCCTGAAATTATATTATTATCCATCTATTATCTCATCTAGATTATAGATGATTGTATTGCAAAGTAAATATTATATTATCTAATATATACATAACTATTTAGTTACCTATGCCTTAAACTGGTTATAATTATTGTTATTAATATGTTTAGTAATTGATTATTTTTTTAAGGTGTTTTATCAGAGTAGACGTAGCACATTTCATCAAGTTAATAACTAAATGGGTGCCACTGAAATCAGTATCCAAACGTGTCAGGGAAGTCATTCTTCGAGTAATTGGACTTATGGTTAAATGTCAAAATATTTCGGATATAAAAAAATGTTGATTTCTCTATTTGTCGTAATTACAAATGAAACTGATGGTTCTGACATAAACACTGGATTAGCTACACCGTGTGAATTACATAAAAGAGAATTGATCAACTTTACATCGACAGGTTGTTTAAACATATATTTTACACAAAAAAAATTGTAATATTAAATATTAAATTATGCACTGGTATGTTTTAAGGTACAATAAATGAAGACAAAGAAATAATGTTCAATGATGACCAGGAATCCATATTGGAAGAAGATGACAATCCGGAGGAGGGTCTACTAGGATACAACCTATTCCAAACCTGGACTGAGAACATTTATGAAAACAGCACGCATTATATAAAAGAAGGAACAGGGATTAATGCCATGTATTTACCGACATTGGTTCCATATATAACAAAATGTATGAAACTATTACCTCTATGGTCAGGTATCATGGTTCCAATATATGGATATGGTAATGAAACTGCTAGTTCTGCCGCAGTTGAGTCGAGTTTCAAAAAACTTAAAACTGTCACATTCAAACAAGAAAATTTACCGATTACAATTGAAGACTTTTTACCACGTCATATTTATTCACTACGAGGAGCATCCCTAATTCACTCAACTAAAACTTCAATACCAACAAACAACAATGACGAAATTAATAGACAATCAAAAATAACTTCTCAATCAGACAACAAAAGACTTATTGAAACTCATCAAAATGTTGAAGAAGTTGAACACACAAACATGGTTTCTGAACAGGAAAATGATTTTTTGATAATTCCTGAACAATCAAATTGTCCACTTTGCTCCGAAGGTAGCGATACAGGAGCACATAAATATTTTTACTGTGAAATACCAGTTCATCCTATTTCCGCATGTTCAACTTATGTACCTGGTAATGATGACATGCGAGTTTGCATTATTTGTTCATTGGTAGAAACTGATGTAAATGAGGAGAATAATGCACGTGAACCTTGGTGTAGGATGAATAAGAAACAACGTAAAACTAAATCATACCTCCAACCTAATCCACATTTAAGACATTTGAACTTAAATAACTCCAAACAGATCAAATCGCTACCGATTCTAAAAAATGGTTCACGTTCAGAAGAACTTAAAAGCTGTAAATCTAAAGTTACAAAAGGAAAAATCATACTGACGAACACGTGTGTATTTGATTCATTGGCTTCTCTAGTTATGGTACCTATATTTTATATAATATATTTAGTTTCGAATCGTTGTAAAATTGTATATATTATATTTTACAGGTATCGTATTGTGATAGCAAACCATATACCGAAAAAATTGATTCTGTTGGACAAAGTCAATTTCTAAATTTTATTTCAAAAATTATCAAAAATGGTATTACATCTTCAACATATACAGAACAAGCTGATATTGTAATAACAAAGTTGAATCCAGAATTAAAATTGATGGAATATAACACTACGTTGGCTATTTGTGACTCTACTATGGGTAATGTTATACGTTCAATGTTGACAGAATTTCCAACAATAAAAGAGGCTATACGATGTACAGCAAACTGTCAAACAAAATTTAATACACTAGTGTATTTAACATATCAAACGGAAAATCTTTTTTATCTCCTCTAAATACATTTTAATTTAATTATATTTTGTCTAGTTAAACTGTTTATAATTTTAACTCAACAACGTTATTTATAAACATACCTATAATATAAAAAAAAAGTATACAATGGTATGTTATGTATATAGATAAATAATATTAATAATTAAAAGAACAAAGAGAAAAATATACTGTAAAATAAAAACAAGTTAATTGCATTTATACCAACGTCAAACCCGAATTATATTTCATAATATTGTTTCAGGAGAAAATGTGATTTCTAAAGACCGCAGCTTGAAGCAGCAGCTCAGGTGAAAGAAAAGTTATGTGATATTCCACAAATTTTACAGCATAACTCAAAAACATATGAGCTTAGAGGAGTACTTAGCTTCAAAGCCGGAAAAACTAAATTGAGAAATTCAATTGGGCCTTATTGTGCCATCGCAAAACGAGGGACAAGCAACTGGGAACCATTCGACGACATGAAAAAAAAACCAATTCCTATCAAAGATACAAAAGTTGTAAATTGCGAATTTCGTGTATACTCATATAATACAAATTAAATGTTAATGTTAAATTTTTATTTGTTCATGCATT
>NC_042493.1:132484708-132487225 GCF_005508785.2 Acyrthosiphon pisum
TTTTCGCCCTCGAGGGGGCTGGGGAAATGGCCAAAACGGTAAAACATTATTTTGGGGGATTAAGGGTAGCTCGAAAATTTTTCGATTTTTGTCGCACAAATTCACACTAATGGCGCACTAATTTTTGGTAAAAAAAAAAATCCAGAAAAGGCGATTAATTACACTTAGAGGGGGCCAGCGAACATTTCACCAGCCCCCCCCCCCCCAAAGTTTTTTTGAATTTGTCCTAAATTTTTTATCGCACAAATTCACACAAATTCCACACTAATTAATGGTGAAGAAAAAACAACGGTTTTTTAACTTGGGGGGGGGGGCTGGTGAAATGTACGTAAATATTTGTTAAGTTTGTAAAAATGAACATTCTAACATATTCCACATCGGAGTTTTCTTAAATGGAAAATATGATACCTTTAATAATGATTAAAATATTTAAGGGAATATTGCATTAATAATAAATTATTTGGACTTTGAATTAATGTATTGAGAAAAATTATTAATAATTAAAATCGAAATGCAAAAAATTTTTCAAAACCGAAACGTATTAATAATTAAAATATTTTTTAATAGAATGTTTCTATTAGGAATAAAAGTCCCATGAGTGCCCCATATGCTACTTTTTTTTGGTATATATATACTATTATTACCCATACGAAATTTTGTCTTAGAATTTTAAAAGTTATACAATTTTTAAAACATTACTTATACGCAATTTTGCCTTAGGATTTTAAAAGTTATACAATTTTTAAAACATTATTTATACACAATTTTGCCTTAGGATTTTAAAAGTTATACAGTTTGTGACACTTCGGAGATGTTCGACATTTCCGATAGCGCACCCATGAGGTCCTGGGACTGAACCTTATGACCTATGTGCCACACTGCGTGGAAACCCGAGGGCTTCGTCGGCGGAACACATAGGTTTTGTGGGCAAATGAATTTTCAAGATTTATAATAATGAAATATATATAACTCTTAACTTAAACTAGGGGAAAAGGTAACCATAAAAAAATATAACTGGTTGTTTTTTTACAATAATAATTAATTTAGAATATATTTCACATATGCAATTTTTTGCAAAATAGTAAGGTAAATGCAGAGAGAAATAATAATGTGACAATGAGCGAATAATAATATGACAATTATGATTTAATATAATATTTTAGGACACATGGTTGGTGTGCAACAGTTAACAAATAATGTGGTTGACATATTATCGAATATAATAATTTAGGGTAAATGACAAGGCATACATTATTTAACTACATATATATTTTAATAGGAGAAAATAGAGAATATAAAAGCAAATAAAATACTCGCAGGTTTAGTCATATTCGTTTACATTGGCGGCAGGCGATCTGGGACCGGCAGTGCCCTCCAAGCACGCTCTTTTGTTAATTATATACGACGTAATTGATCTACGTCTTATTTTAAGTATAGGGAAAGCGACTAAAAGGGGCTTACGTCTTGCGACGTCTACAGTTACGTGCCTGATACATTGGGGGGGAGGGGGGGGAAATTATATGTTACGGCGTGCTGCTTTCTGGCGACTGGTTGTGGTTGACAGTGGTACTCCGATAATATGGGTGGGCTAGCTGTTGCCGCCGGCACACACGCGGCCGGCACGGCCCACCTGGTCGTCGGAGAAAAACACATCATCGCGACGTAGTAGGGACGCATTTTCTGGTTGTCACGGCCACCACGGCCCGCTGGTATGGACAGCCCATCATGGCGATTGGTCAACCACGGTTCAAAATATAAAAACTGAAGATGATATCAAAAATTACGGGTGTCGACACGTGTGCGCGGAGAGTGTTGGAGTCCGGGAGACGTAATATCTGAGACTATATACCAACGAGGATATCTGGAAAACGACCGCTCATAATATAAGCACAATCTAAATGCCTATTACAGGTAGGTATATTTAAAATCTCAATCGATTGAAAATTAAAAACGAAAGCAACAAAACATTTACCTACTTAATCATACACGATTCATTATGCCTACATTTCCCAGTGAGTAATCAGTCAAAATAATATATTATAGTAATTTATGCTTTCGTCTTCAAATAATTGAAATAATAAACTATAAATTAAGGTGCGTGACGCTGGCACCTGCCAGTTTGAATTTCAACTCAAAAGCCACATCGGTAATTGTTAAACAATTTGTACAAATTTGTAACCACAATTCCAAAATTTGTATACCCCCCCCCCCCCACCGCCGCCCGTAAAATCCAAAAACCAGTGTCACGTGATGCTGGCACCCGGATATTGATGTATTTAGCCTATCGACCAAAAAACCACATCCACAATTGTTATACAATTTGTGTAAATAGTGTAAATAGTGTAAATTCATAATTAATCCATAACGATATAAGCCATAAGGTATTCGGGATTCGTGTTGATTAGGTGTGTACTTGGAGCCAGGGCTTAGCACCCGAATCATTTATTCGGGTTTCGGGTTACGGGTACTGGATGTATTCGGTGTTCAACACCGGAATAAAAAGTTTAAATAAACATT
>NC_042493.1:132488323-132491709 GCF_005508785.2 Acyrthosiphon pisum
TTGAGTTTGACAATTTTGTTTATTTAAATTCGCAATAGCTAGTATAGACGTCTATAGTTACTAATTTATAAACGATATAAGATGTTAAATTAGAATAAAATAATAATAAACTGATACGGTATATCAACACGCAGATCCGTACGTAGTTCACTCATTAATATAATTTTTAAATCATATTATATTGTCTTATTAATGGGTCACCGTGAGCACTCAGCATGTATTTCCGTACATTTATACCCATCACTGTTCATATATTATATTTTTTATGGTAAGTCAATCATTTATTTAATTCACTATATCTAAGATTTGGTATTATAGTTTCGGTTAAAACAAAAATATAACCATTAAAATGTTTGTTAATAAATAATAATTGCCGGTGAACAGTTGGATTTTTTTAAATCACTTGCAAACTGGATAGTTTGATAATTGACCTTCGTTTATCAATATCCAATTTTCTATCATTGAAGATGTTCAAAACTTGTGAAGTATTCCTATACCACCACAACAACACACAGCTAATGAAACACGCATACACGCATTATTCTTTAAGTTCTGATCATAATAAAAATAATTTGTTTACTAAAGACCCTTGTGTAAATTTATTTAGTGGATAACTTTTCTGAAATAATTGACTAATCAGAATCAAATTCGAACGAATATTATCTGAGTTACCTATTTAACTTTGTTTACCTAATACCTATATAATACTAAGAATTAAAGAATATAATATATATCGCAGCTATGCCATAATGGTTGTGGAAGATGTGGGGTGATTTGAACATTTTAGTGTTTAATATAAATTATAAATCAATAACATTGACAATTTGAAAAAAATTTTTAAGTAAATACTAGATCTGATATTCGAATTATTTATAATTAATTAATATTAATTCGAATTTTAAACTAGGTAGGTACATCAAAATATTCCAAAAAAATGTCCACTAAATAATTTACAGTAAAAAAGGGGTTTTTCTTTAAAAAACAAAATTTAGTAACATCACTGAAGTTCCGATGGAGTTTCATTGGCATATATTGCTTAATTCCAGACCGCCCTTTAAATCCAACCATACTCTCATCACAACTTAAATTCCTATCAGGAGAAAAACTTGTACAATAAACATTATTTAAATAGTCTATCATTGGACGAATTTTGTACAATTTATCAAATGTAGAACTTTTCCTTCTAGGCATTTTACTATTATCGTTTAAGTGTAAATAGCGTAATATATTTAAAAATCTTTTTTTGGGTCATAATGTTTGATATTCGGTGATTATAAAAATTTTCATTTGCACTCCAATAAAGGCGTAAACTTGGTAATTTATGAAACCCCATTATTATAAGAATACCCAAAAAAGCTTTAAATTCAATAATAGACAAATTTAAATTTTTGCCACATTGGTTTGAGTACAAGTTAGATTGGTCAACAATATATTGATAAAAATCAGAAAAATATATATCGAAGTTTTGCATGGGTGATTTAATGTCTACTAACACATTAGGACCATAAAATTCATTAAAATCAAAAGAGTCATAAGATAATGATGTAAGAGGTTGGTCTTTTGAAAAACTAAATAATATGTTATTTTCATTATTATCTTCTATATAATTAGAATCATCATCTAAATTTTCAATAAAATCAACTAAGAGGTCCATATTTTCTATATTTAATGGTTCAGATATATTTAACATATTATTCTCATTGTCACTATTTTCTGCTAATATATTATCAGTTGTATCTATATGTGGAATCGGTTCATATGAAGGATCAAAATCACTGTCATCAAATTTAGAGCCAGGTGAGCTTTGTAGAACATTGCTATTAATTGCAGATTTTAATTTCCTGGATCTAAGTCTTGATAATTTAGGCACTTCTGAAGAAATGGTTGATAAATTAGAGTCATCATGTGAATTAATATTACACGAGGAAGATGAAAGAGGGTTTGTAGAAGGACCACAATTAAATGCATTTTTTCTTTTACTACCTCTGGTTGTACTAGTTGGTGTATTACTTGCACTTGAAACACAACGAACATCTTCGGCATCACTGTCGCCTCCAAAGTCTGAATCAAATGCCTGCTGGTCTGAAATACCATTTAATATTTCCAAAATGTCAATTTGTGACACATGTGGCATTTTTATTCTGAAGCTACAACAAAAAATAATTACCTATATAAAATACAACTAATATAATAAAAGAAAATATGTGTATAACTACATTTTTGTTATCAATAAATGTTCACTATTTGCACTATATCTTCTTTGCGCAAATATTAACCTCGGAAAATATTATACCATTAAAAACAATAGATTGTAACGATTCCAATGGTGTATAAATTACTAATATAATTTTAATTTATAATATAATACTTAACAATCTAAAATAAACTTTTTTTAAAAAATATTTTTTTTTATACTTTTATCGAATGTAAAAATACTATAAAACCATTGATATCGATAATTTATGATATATAACCTATGTAAAATTGTATAAAGAATTATAATATGTACTTACTTGATTGTTTATACATTTTAGTAAATGGTAATCACTCAATGGTTAACAAATTTTAACGATTAGTGGCTTGTACACAAGCCACTTTTGACAATAATGATTATCAATACGGTTATCACCATTATAATATTAAATAATTGTTGAACACATGTTATTATGTTATCAATCTATCGTAATTGATAAGCAAAACAAAAATTGATTAATTTTTATGGCGGTTTTTATATATTGATAATAAAGTGGCTACTGGCTACTATCTATGCCACAGTTCCGTTAAACTAGAATTAACAAAAATAATTTTGATCATACGGGTCTCTTCAATGGTGGCTGATATGGAGGCCACAGTTGTCTTATTTGTCGTATTTGAAAATTAGGTTTGCCCGTTAAAGGTTTGGAAAATACTAAAAATAGTTCTCGACCGGCAAGAATACACTTAAACACGCACATATATTTTGTATTGACAATACAAATTCCCAATTGGATATTATAAATAATAATATTTGTAACGTACATGTCCCCAACCCCCCATCAAAAGAAAATCTCGAAAATGTCTATCCAAATATTTAGTACGTCATTTGTATGAATTTGTTTGACGGTTCTTAGAATTTGTACGACTGTAAAATTCTCGTCGTTGGGCTGGTCAGAGTGATATTCTGATTGCCGTTAACTACGAGTATATTATGATTTTGCAGGAAGCGAGACCACTCGTGTTGATGATGAAGATGTTGACAGGGTAGTTTATAAATAAATGTAGACAGATGAAAAGATACTTTAAAGTTTATTTAAATGTTCTTCAGTAAATTTGTCTAAGTCCAGATGACAAGTTACTACACAGAGTGACGTGAAGGTGCTTGTTGTGCTCTGGAGTAGACACGTCTG
>NC_042493.1:132491821-132493840 GCF_005508785.2 Acyrthosiphon pisum
GTTGTGAGTAAACGGATTCTATCCGTTACACGACACCAGTATTCGAGCAATATCGGAAATACAGAAGGGGTGTTGGAGATATGGGTCTCAAAACAATAAACGCTATTTGTATGAATTTGTATGACCATTTTTGGAATTTGTATGGGACCCCCTCCTGAGTAATAATCCAAATACCAATTTTCCCGTGTCCCCAATGCGAAACAATTATATTCTAAGTTGAGTAACTTTAAAATTATTTCGTCATTAGTGTGAAGAGTTCTTAGAATAATACATTTAACATAAACATTTAATAACTTCCTATAAACAATAAATCTAATTTATTTATTTAAAAATGTAATTTTGTATAAAAATCTAAAATGAATAATATAAAATCCAAATAGAAATAAAATGGCTAGTTCAATATACAATAAATATAGATTTTATATTCAAATTTTAATTTATCTATCGATTATAGATGTATATTTTTTATTTTTTTGTGTAAGGATTTTTTTTTCATTCAAATTAGATTTTTTATTTTTGTCTATACGTTTTTTATTACTCAAATAATATTTTTTGAATGCACTTTTGTTAGGATTTTGAATCGAATATAGATGTACATTTTTATTTTTTTGTGTTAGGATTTTTATATCATTCACATTTACATGGCTTATACAAATTAGCTTTTTTTACAAAAAATAGATTTAAAAAAATAGTTTTTTTTTAATTTTATTTAGATTTTTAAACAAGTTACATTTTTATTACAAGTTAAATTTTAAAAACTATTAAATCAATATTGAATTTACACTTGTTAAAAAATCTATATTTGATAAAAATATCTATACTTGATAAAACAATTCATATTCGAAGAAAAAATCTGTTTTTACATTGTATTTATATATATAATAAATCTGTTTGTTAAAAAATCGGTGTTTTATAAAAAAATTGTACTCGATAAAATAATTTATTAAAAAAATCCTACATTTAATAAAAAATCTATAAATGATAAAATAATCTATAAAAACCATTTTTGACAAAAAAATCAATATTAAATCTAAACTTTCTGAAAAATCTATATTAGATAAAATATCAATTAAAAATCTTTACTTTATCTAAGATTGTTTTATCATGTATAATTTTTTTTACGAAATACCGATGTTTTAAATAATATAGATTTAATATATACATTATACATATAGAATTTTTATTAGATATTTAATTTAATTTTTAATTAATTTATATAGATTTTTAACAATAATACATTTCTTAAGACGATATTTTTATTTTATATTTTAAAAAAAAATCATTGAGATATTAGATTTAATGAGATAGTTATGAGGTTTTTTAAATATAAAATAAAATATCTTCTTAAGAAATGTATTTTTGTTAAAAATCTGTAATTAATAAAAAGTCTATATGTATATATTAAATCTATATACCTGCTTGTTTAAAATCTTAAACTATTTCCACAGCATGATAATATTATTGTGAATAACTTTAATTTATATATTACCTATTTACGTGGAACCTTGTTTTAAATTTTCAATCCTTAATATAAAAGTTGAAAATTTTATAAAATTTTAACTACAAAATAATTATTACATTTTCAATTTGTTAATGTTGTCATAATTTGAACTTAAATGCTTATAAAAAAAATTGTGCCCATGTATTTTTAATATTTTTCCACTGCTATTGTAACAATATATCAAGACCTTATACTAGATATTCAAGCTATTTACCCAGTGGTGGATTTAAGGGTTCAAAGAAAGTCAG
This sequence comes from Acyrthosiphon pisum, assembly GCF_005508785.2. Taxonomy (NCBI): domain Eukaryota; kingdom Metazoa; phylum Arthropoda; class Insecta; order Hemiptera; family Aphididae; genus Acyrthosiphon; species Acyrthosiphon pisum. The sequence continues at coordinate 132,493,571 of NC_042493.1, forward strand.
AAAATCAATAAGAGGGGCCTCTTACAAAATAATATATCAGTAACATACTTACCCCCATTTCACAGAATAATTGTAATTGAAATGTAGCTTGACAAAAAACCATGCAAATATAAAAAAAAGTGAAGCAATAAAATTATAGATACATAAAATTATAAAGGTTTAATTTGAGTTACACACTTTTAAATTTCATACTATAGTCCGCGACATGAAAAGTGGCCGATGACCGTCGCGAACCTAGCGGACGTTTCGCCTTAGTGGTTCATAAAGTAA
>NC_042493.1:132495481-132500351 GCF_005508785.2 Acyrthosiphon pisum
TACCGTCTCCGCTCAGAATCGTTTTTCTTATACAATGATATTATATCATTAAATTCAAATTTAATACCATCCATTATACAGTGACCCACTTGTAACCTACTGTACAGCAAAGCGACATCCACTTACCCACCTTTTTTTGGTTAAACTTTAAAAAAAATCAACTTTATAATTTAGGTGGGCCTCAGTGCACAATTTAAGTGGGGGCCCCGTTGGCATTTGTCGACTAAACGACCGTTGAATCCACCACTGTATTTACCCAACAAATAAAGAATTTTATAAGAATTTTATTGACATTCATAAAAAAAAGATTGTACAATTGTATAATATTATAGAAACAAATATTATGATAATAATAAATAACAATTGGGGGACGAGGTGGCCGAGCGGTCTAACGCGTGTAACATCCCTACCGTTCTAAACTTACAGTACCTCCCCTCTCCCAATGGCCTAAGTTTCCGGGGGATAAAAAAAAAAAAAAAAATTATAATATATTTTATAAATATGATATATTATTTAAATAACAAGGATACAATGAAAATAGTATTAACGACAATAGCCTACTTAGTGCAAAGCAACGATTTTACCAAAACGCGTAATTTTAGAAGCATCTAAGTATATAAGATATATAAGTAGCGAGTTACGACAATTACATTAGGCTTTATCGCAATACGCGTTTAATTGATGTCCATCAAGTTGGCACCGGCACAATATGCTAGGACTTTAATTCTAATATCAAAAAATTGCTAGAAATTTGCTAGATTTTGCTAGGTCATTTTCAGAATTTGCTAGCATCTCATTTAAGTGTAAATTGAAATTCAAATATGCCGGTGCCAACTTGACACAGCACCGGCACATTTTCCGATCGGCTCCAAAGTTGTATCAAAAAATTGCTAGTGATTTGCTAGATTTTGCTAGGTGGTTTTTGGAATTTGCTATATTTTGGTTTTTCGGGTAACCCGGAAAATAGATAACGGCTCAGCACCGGCATATTTTCCGATCAGCCCAAAGTGGTATCAAAAAATTGCTAGTGATTTGCTAGATTTTGCTAGGTGGTTTTTGGAATTTGCTTTATTTTGGTTTTTTCGGTAACCCGGAAAATAGAAAACGGCTCAGCACCGGCACATTTTCCGATCAGCTCCAAAGTGGTATCAAAGAATTGCTAGTGATTTGCTAGATTTTTCTAGGAGGTTTTTGGAATTTGCTTTATTTTGGTTTTTCCGGTAACCTGGAAAATAGAAAACGGCTCAGCACCGGCACATTTTCCGATCGGCTCCAAAGTGGTATCAAAAAATTAATAGTGATTTGCTAGATTTTGCTAGGTGGTATTTGGTATTTGATATCGTTTTCTAGCATCTTATTATTTGAATATTTCACCCAACACGATGTATTATATATTATTATTATTAAAGCGTACTATAGCAGTTTCGGAATAAAACAAAAAACACACGTTATTTATAATATAATATAATAATTCATATCCGACAAAACCTAGCGTATTTCAATCGCGATGATATATTTCCATAATAATGAACGTCAACGGAACAAAGTCGATCTCGCGAATGGCTTAAACATAAATCATGTTGGCCTATGTAAACAAAATACAACGTGTTTGTCATATATGATAATATATTATCGTTTCGGTGATGAATTTTCTGTTCAAGCAGCCTACGCGCTAAAATATTATAATACCTACGTTTTTTTTTTATTTATATTAGATTATTTTCTTCACATATTTTTTAATTCCAACAATACGTAATTTACGCGGCATCCGTTTTGACAAAACCTTAGATTTAGGCTAAATAATTAAAAAAAGAAAAGCTGACGATTGACGACAGGGGGTGAAATGGGTTTTTCTTCTATCTATAGTAAATTACATTTCTAATAATTATCAGTCATTCGAAATAAACAAATAATAGGTACTTATATAATTATTTATATTGTATTATTTTTTAAGAATATCGAATAGAAGAAAAATTGCCTGTGCATAAGTCCGTGTAGTACTATGATGACAAAATATTGGCACAACGATTATATCGTCCCTCGTTCGAAAACACCATGTCCTCTAAAATGTGTAGAAGTGATTGGATCACATTGTGAAAAGGTAATGACAATAAATTTATATAAAACAGTATATTTTCTATATTATGATTGCATGACAGTCGGGGAAGAAGGGTAGTTAAATCGACCTTAGATTATACTTTTTATATTACCCATCTATAAGAGGGGTTTGCTTAAAAATAATACGCACGGCCAAGGGCGTAGCTAGACATTCTATCAGGACTAGGGGGGGGGGGGGGGCAACCAAGAGTATTTTAAAATTTCGCTCCCAATTTAAAATTTCGTTGGACATTAATATATTTATTAGCTATGAAGAGGGGAAGGGGAATTGCTCCCCCTCCTTGGCTACGCCCTTGCACGTGCTGTATTCAACGATTACTCTACTAGGTCATGGCGATTAAATTTATTAAATGACCTTTATAGTTTGCCCGTCGAATGTATCGTCAAGGGTAAAATGCGAAAAATTCTGATAATGTATTATTTTGATATATTGCATAGGAACTATTTTAATATACTAAAGTGTGCACTGACCTATAACATATAAGACATTATGTGCGATTGACGATTGACGAATGTCTGCAATAAAACAGACGCGTTTTTCAATTTAGTCACTTTCATAGGTGACTTCAGACGCACGGTCGGCCGGGAACAATGCTTCAGGACGTATGTTAACGGATTCACATGGTCCACGAAGGATAGTGATTTCAGTAAGAAGAGCAACTATGGCCCCAAAGACAAATGTCAAGGAATCGTAATTTGAAATATTTCATACGTTTTACCCACATAAAATCTATATAAGCCAATCGATTTTGACCAATCTATTGCAGACAGCATCGGTTGTCGTCTGCAAAACTGGAGTGACAGAGTACTGGTTTTACAGACGAGGATTCATTTCCACGATTCGTTATAAAGAGACATCTAACAAAACCGCCTTTAAAATACAAAAGAAAAAAACCACATCATAGTCATATATATATATATATATATAGGTTGTATAATATTATTTTAATATATTTGTATGTTTTTTATATCAGCGAATCGATCACGTTTGCATATTTAGAATAATATGATGTATTGTCATTTAATAAAAATAGTAAATTATTAAAAAAATCTTATTACCACGTCTCATTTTATTATTATCTTGTTAAAAGTTATAGTTTAATTTTATTAATCTACGTAGAAATCATAAATATAAACAAACAACATAAAACAGGTGGCTTTATCTATATAGATACTTTTAAAATTAGTTACGAGTCGCGAATTAAAAATCAAATACTTTGTTAGTTAAACAATATGTTATGAATAATTGAAAAAATCTTTTTGACCTAGTCATGAGAATGCCAGATCGAATGTGCCTTTTTTTATTACAATGTTCGCGCGCACCTACCGTTAGAACGGTACTTATAACAATGTTACAAGCAAATATTATTTAATATTTTTTGATTTAAATAATTTGAACGTTGTTCTGTCTTAATAACATATAATACCACGGAGCACTGTAGTTTTGACTAGTTGTAAGAATCTAATATTATTTTTGAGATACATCAAAGTTTGTTCGGTTGGTAGCAATCAACCGTTTCTCGAAGTTATCTCAGAAAAATTTTTGTTTGTATGAAATAAGCATGGTCGATTATTAAAACATAAGTCGTTTACTGTGTTACAAAATGTATAACTTTGTTTAGCCCAAAGGTAAAAACATAATTTAACAATGAAACATGTAGTCATATTGCTATTGGCGTTTTTTTCAGGAAGTGCCTATTTATTGTAATTAGGATTTGAAAATTGTTGCGGTACTTAATTATATATGAACTAAATTATAACTGTAAGCCGTATAAGATTCGCGTCATCTTTAATATAATATGTTTTAGAATTTTATTACTAGAGATAAAGAATTTAAGTAAAAGGAAACTGCGAAAAATTGGTGAAAATTTTAAAATAGCAGCAACTTGGTGTGAATAATACTTAAATGAATAAGGTATTAATTAAGGTTTATTTATATACTATCGTCTTGGTACAAAATAGTTGGCTTAGTTAACTATAAAGTAGTTTTGGTCGGTGTATGCGGTTAAGTCTGGTGGTAGCTGACAATATAATACAGAGGCAACTTCAAAAAGTTGATAACATATTTCATAAATCTTAATCAATCACAATTATAACGGTCACATAACATTTTGAGTGGAAAAAAAAATTCGCAAATTTTACATTTTAATTTTACCACACATATCTTTAAGAATTATATAATACTAGCTGATCCCGTGCACTTCGTTGCCCATTAAAAATGCCAACTCTATGTGAATAACATATTTTATTTTAAAATATAATGGTTACCATAACAACAATTTTAAACCAATGGCAACCAATAATTATTATTATTATAGCTTCAAAACCCATGACAACCATTTATAAACAAAAATGTCCATCGGAAATCTCAAAATCCCTCTTTGAGCACTTCCCGGGGTTGGTCCTCTCCCCTTTTAAATTAGCCTATCTTCTGCCAAGAGGTCTAATCTATCTGTATATATATATATATATATATATCTGATCAGACAGATCAGACAACCAAACTGAATCTATTGATAATGTACGGGCCGGGTACGAACAATAATAGGCCGTGCCGCCCGGTCACCAAAACACTCCGTGCGCTAACACACCACTACTCACCGATCGACCTATGTGGCTGTGTGGTATATGTGTGTATTTGTTTTAGTACTCAACAGGAATTGGACAGGTTCGCCGAGCAAAACCTGCGAGTACTAGTTGTGGCGGTGGGGTGTGTGGGTGTGTAGTTGTGTGGGTGTGTGCTTAAACTATA
>NC_042493.1:132500401-132502503 GCF_005508785.2 Acyrthosiphon pisum
TCAGCGTATAATTTCAGCAAACAAAAATAAAATAATTGTAATAATGTGTCATTATAAATTAATATGATGTGATTATGACTTATAATACATGGGTTTCTGGCCGAACGAATATAATAATAAATTGTTGCCACAGCTAATTGAGCTGTGCTAAAAATAATAATATGTAGCCCTTCTGGCTCAACAGCTATATTATAATAATGCTAATATAAATATGTATATAAAATAACTCACAATTATGACGGTGATCGGCTGGCCAGCTTAACCTTTCCTATAATTTTCATAACAATAATAATAATAGACGGCACACACTATGCGTCACAACAATAATTACAACAATAAAATATAAATTAACGTTGGCGATTAGCGCCTTACAAAAAATAATATATAAATTAACGCTGGCGATTAGCGCCTTACAGAAAATAATATATAAATTATAATAATATAAACCCGTGGCGACGATATAATAATACGGAACTTGGTGATTAGCACCTATAAAATATTAGTATAAAAACTTCGGCGATTTGCGCCTGCAATAATTGACCGGACATTCAACCACACGGGTTTGCGGTCGATGCAACACTAACTTAATAAAAATAATATAATAGTTAACCCACACAAAACAGTATAATATAAGATATGATTTAGTGATAGGTATGATATGTATACGGTGTGGGTCGGGAGATAGAGGTGCGAGGAGCGGTCGGCGATAGTGACACTAATTAAAATAATTTGGTGATATAACTAATAATAATAATAATAATAATAATGTCGTTCTGGCGCAAACATTTCTCCCCCTTTTGAAAATAATGATTTTCAAGACCTTATACTTCATCTTCAACGGGTAGACGGCAGAGCTTTACAACGGGACGTTTTATTTCATTTCCATTTGCTAAACGGATGGTTACTACTCGAATCTGTCTATCGCTCCCTGGGTGCACACATGTAATGCGTGCCAGTTTCCATCTTGCTGGTGGCATGTTGTCTTCCTTTACAATTACCAGATCATTTACCTCCAGTGGCTTACAGCCTGCAGTCCACTTACCACGCACTTGTAACTGTGGCAGATATTCAATGTGCCACCTCTTCCAAAATGTTTGCATCAGGCCTTGTACAGATTTCCATTTTGACAATTAGTTAGGGCTTTCATTCGATAGATCGGGTTCTGGTTGAAAAAACATAGGACCACCAATGAGAAAGTGCGCCGGAGTTAGAGGGTCCGTGTCGAATGGATCACTGCTCATGGGCGTGAGTGGTCTAGAATTGAGACAGGCCTCTACCTGGCATAATAACGTTTCCAGTTCACTGTACGTCAGGCTACTTTCTTTTAGTACGCGTAGTAAATGATATTTCGCACTTTTTACGCCACTTTCCCAAAGCCCACCAAAGTGTGGTGCCGATGGTGGGTTGAAGTGCCATGTTACACCTTCATTTGCTAGATTTTTTGCCACGTTTAGTAAGCATTCAGATAACTCTCTTTCTGCTCCAACAAAATTCGTTCCATTGTCGCTCCACATAGTCGATGGCTTCCCACGCCTTGATATAAATCTGCGTAGAGCAGCCAAAAATGCAGCACTTGTCATGTCTTCTACTGCTTCTATGTGAATAGCCTTGATTGAAAAACATACAAAAATCGCAATCCATGCCTTTTTGCTAGGTCTTCCTCTTATTCCACTGCGAACAGAGAAGGGGCCTGTAAAATCCACACCTGTGTTGGTGAAGGGGCGTGTACACTGGACACGTTGCTTTGGCAGGTGGCCCATACTTGGAGTTTCGAATGTGGGCTTGGCCTTAATACATTGAATACATCTACGGAAAATTGAGCGAGCTATTACTCTACCCTTAATCGGCCAATAACGACGTCTGACCTCTGCGAGTAATGATTGAGGGCCGCAGTGCAATAATTCAAGATGAGACCTTAAATAATAAAACTTCTGCGCTGAAGAAAATCCATTATCTTCATGCACCATGACGCGAAAGCAATCGTAAAACGATTGCCAGTCTTGAATGTTACCAGTGAAGGATGGCAATGAAATCGGTTCTAACCGGACTCGACTATTTGAGGTTGATGCGCTGACAGACATATTGTTAATACTTGAGTTAAG
>NC_042493.1:132502603-132502669 GCF_005508785.2 Acyrthosiphon pisum
GACGGATACTATCTCGGCCCGCAGCCGTGATTGTATTTCCACGTTATCGAATTTTTCTAAAAATTC
>NC_042493.1:132504119-132505587 GCF_005508785.2 Acyrthosiphon pisum
ATGATAAAATAATGCATGTTAAAAAATCATCCATATCCCCCTCCCCATGACAAAATCATTTGACTGCCACTGATCACCGCATTTGACGCAGCGAGATTTGTGAGAGCCGTACGTTTTTGAGTGACAATAAGCTTGACATTTATGAATATTATGACATTGAGGCGGATCGACGTGAGACTTGGTGGTTTTCAACCACGACGGAGGTGTGCAATAGCTTGGTAATGTTGAAAATATCCGCGTTATTACTTTTGATATTAAATCAGGTCTACGAAAAATAACGGCAATGACGATTTGTTCTTTTTGATATTTTCAACATGTTTAACTGAGTGGCCAAGCTCGGTTAGAGCATCAATAATATCGGAACTTAGCAGGGCCTTGCATCCGAATTAACCCGAACCCCTAAAACCCCTAAACATTCTGTTTTCAAAACACCCGTGTTAACCAAAACCCGCATAAATCATTCGGGTTAACCCGAAACCCGAATAATTTTGATTATTACAAACTCTTCATGTGATATATAATTTTGTATGTATTTCTTGTGGCGAGTTCGGTTCTGTAGTTAGTTGTTTAATAATAATAATAAATTAGCAGGAACAATCTTACAATCAATCACAGGTAAATTCAATAATTATTTTCTTGAAAATATAATCCAATAAAATCTTATTATACCTAATAGCCAATAGCAATATAAAATATAAACATGGTCTCAACAAAACTGTATAAGGTATTGACAGTCGTGGCCAAAATATCAAATACTAATAACTAATAAATAATAATACCTAGTATTATTTGCCACCAACTTCTCAACTGGCAAATCAATATCACATTGCTTTGATTTCATTTGATGTCTATATTTATGTACCAAATATTTTGTAATTTTATATCCAAAGATTTATCATTAGAGTATACGATTGTACGAGGCTATTACAATGTACTATTATTGCATTAATAATATTTGTAATACAATAATTTAATAGAAACGCATATTTGACGCATTAACTAATATTTTGTAAATTAAATTAAATTAAAAAAAAAAAATCTAACAAAATGGCCAGGCCACCAGGCCATCTGGAATATTCCCATTTCCAGACCGGCCACTCCGCCCCTGAGTCTATAGTGCATTTCATTATAACTGCGACTCGATGCTAACGCACTTCATGGCGGTTTTGTCTCCAACCAGGGGTTTTAAAACTAGGATCGAAAAAATGTGTAAAATATTCGTTATCAATTTTAAATTTGCCGAAAACCCAGCAATCGAATAGACTTTTTTGATCGAAAATCAAAGATCGAAAAGAGCTATTCGACCGATCTTTTCGATTGATTTGAGAACAGGCCGCCTGGTTGAGTCGCGTACTTCCGTACGAGTATTAATACTTTCCCGAGGAGAGACGTGTGATAACACATTTATTATTTAATTGTGTTCACTACGTCCTTGTGACGGTGGCGGTTTTACGGGGGGGGGGGGGGG
>NC_042493.1:132507507-132511763 GCF_005508785.2 Acyrthosiphon pisum
GAGCATTTGAATTTGGATAGGTTCATAGGTAATTATTATAAAATGCTTAAATTACTCACCATTTTTCCAGTAGGATTCCTTGAGTTCTGAGTATATTTAATAATTGTTTATAGCACATTTTTTATCTCATAAGTTATAGGTATAATATATTATAATAAAGTTTGGCTATATATTAAAATATGTAGTGTTAAAATTATGTACATATTATCTTAGAGAGGCCTTAAGATGGCTCAGAGTGGTCTAAGCCCCCTCTGGCCCTCCCTTTTCATGTCCATGTAATTATGAATTATTATTTGTTAATTATAACACTCTGAAATAATTATGTATGATAATTTAGTGAATTACCAATAGGTAACTCTTACATTTTTAATATATTTTTTTGGAATAGGTAGGAAATTTAAAAATGACAATATTTAATAATATTAATGACTGTGTTTGATAAAAAGAAATTATTTAAATACATGCATACAAATAATTTAGATCAAAAAAGTAATTATACAATGAAAAATTTTTAATTTTATTCCTTAAATCATAATATATTTTCAATTTTCTATGGCTTTGGTGTACAAAAGCGTTCGTTTTTCGGCCTCTTTAGGACATACAGTTCTCCCGGTGGTGACGACTGTCTGTGGTAAAATTTTCAATCAAGTTTTTAAACAAGTGACGACACCTTATCAATACACCTTGCTCGTGACTATATTGTTATGACAGTCGCATTTCTGTATCGCTACACATTTTAAGAAAATATCATATTAAAATGTTCAATAGAAACTTACATGAGAAAAAATATGAAAATACATTGTTGAAGAACTGAATCATAGCATCATTCATGAATGATGCACATATCGTCCCGAAAATTTTAAAGATCCATTGTAGTTCATCCAAGATTGTCATGTAAACAGAAGCGTATCTTTTTACTATTTTGGCACCCTAGTTACACACATTTTTGTGCCCTTTTTTTCTCAGTTTCCTATTAGGTAGGTACTCGAGTTCGAGTACCATACAGCAATTTGAAAATGACAATATTTTTAAAACTTTTTTCTCATCAAAATAAAAAAAATGTTTTCAAATGTATATTTTACAAAATGATTTTATTTAGTTTATAAAAAACATTGTCAAAAAATAATAATTTTAAAACTTCTGTAAGAACTTTTTATGAAAAAATGTTTTCAATTGAAAACATTAAAAAATATTTTACTATTATTGTCGTAGAATGTATTGAAAATATATTTATTGTCATTTTTTAAAAAATATTTAGTTGACTATATTTAAACAATATTTTAAAAATGTATCCTTAAAAATATTTTATAAATTAATATATAATTATTAGTACCAGCTATATAGGTACCTAGCGCTATAGGTGCCTATATATATATACACGGTGTTTCAAAAGTCTTCATCCGATTATACGAACTAATATAGTTCGGCAACGGTTAATCGCAGGTTAATGACCAATATGTATTAATGGAAAGATTAGATAACTAAGTTTATTTTAAGTTATCTAGCTGATAAATTTGGCACCGTTATAGATAGTGAACTAGAAACCGTTAGTTTATTTCGTTATGGCGACTCGCAACAGAAAGCGTTTGATACATATACTTATACCAATAGTCATAATAACAACGTGATGATAACTACATATAGTATGAACTATGAAGTCGAAATGTTTTTAAAAATTAACTTTGATAGGCATAGTCCCCCGATGGCCGATTCAAAAGTTAGTTCTTATACCTAAACGGCTAGACACCTAGTACTGTAGTACTTATATATATAAGCATTTTATATACATATGCGTTACTTGTGGGGGGGGAGGGCTGAAGCCCACATTCCCAGAAATTCTTCAAGCCCAATATACATCTTATTTATAATTTACTTATTAAAAAAATACTAGTCTGAAGCCCCCCTAACTTTGAGGTCTAGTTAAGTCTATGAGCAAATATAATTTGTATAGAATAATATAAGCAGGGAAGACTTCTGTAGTTCTGTCCACCATAAAATTTGGTCTAACTACACCTAACGTCGTGTATACGAAAGAAATATATTTCTTATAATACATTTCTTAATTGTTAAGAAACTCTTTATAATACAAAGAAAATATTATTCATCCATGAATTTTGTTTAGCGGTTTCGGTCAGACGAATAATCATTGTTTTTCTCCAAGAAATGTATAAAATTACACCTAATAATAAGTATATATTATATACCTCTAACTGGTACAACATGCGCTGTACGTTGTCAATTTCGGGTGAAATACGAATAATTAGGTATATATAGTAGAGTTACGTTTCAGGTCAATACCCTATCGACCATCGCATAATCGCATCTCTAAGAAATATATATATTATATTACCTATGATTCTTATTGGTTTATATGTATATGTATACATATAGGTACTTTTTGCAGCCACTGGGTTCTACAGATTACTCGCAATAAAAGCTACACCGTGGCTACACGTATTATTATGATATTATGCATCGTTTAGAAATAATATCCTAAGAAATGTGAATCGTATATTTATTATTTACAATTTTTTGTTACGTCGACTAGTACGCATCGAATTGACCATTCCCTATACGACATCACTCATCAGTCATCAGTTAACCGGTGCCTACCTACTATTTGAATTATTGATTTTATTTATTTGTGTGAGTGTGACAACTAACAGACCACAGACTACTTTATATAGAAGAAGATATATATTTTATACTCCGCGTCACACCGAAGACTGAATTATCATTATTGTTTTTTTTTTTTTTAATGTTCCTAAATTATCAATTTAGTTAAATTGAACAATATGTTGGAGTCAAAAAAGAAAACAAAATTCACTTGAATTATAAGTTATTATAAGTTATTATCTGCATTTTTCGGTGTAATCACTAATGTGATAACCTGCGTATTTCGTTTTATAGATAAGGCAACGTAATAGGAGGTCCGTAGCAGGGAACGGTATGTTTGCGTGCTGGTATCTTTTCTGTCTCCATAAAGGATGCGGGAAAACTCACTTTTTTCTTGTGTCTTCCTTAGTACTAAAAAAAGAGCACATTGAACAAAGAATAATTTTGTTCTTCTTTGACTTAATAAAACGCAAGCTGAAAACAAAAAGACATTACATTTTTACACAATATTACGTCGAAGTCAATACTGCGTGCCGCCTGGGTGCAACAAGTCTACCGCGGTCTCGATCACGCGGTATTGAAACACCCCATCATTAGACCATATCATTATTCATTATCCTGATGTCAGTTGAAAGCATAAAATTGGTTTTCTCTCTCTGATCCACAAGCAATATAGCAAATATTGTACGTTTAGCAGAACCAACTCTGTGTTATTACATTTAACATTATAGTAAATATTCACCTACTGTCAAACTTTAAGTTAAGAACAATACATATTATTGTGTTCCTACGACGTTGGCTATTTTATGATATTTTAATTTTTATGTAATTTATTAGCGTTTAAATTATATAAAAACTACAATATCGTAAAAAATATAACGCAGGGACACAGGTAATGTTCCTGGCTTAATGTTTTATAGAAGGTGAATTCACTCCAATATATTAAAAGTAACTATATTTATAAATATTTTAACCTAGTTTTGAACTTCAAGTTCTTAACTATAAAAATTGAACATTGTATTATATATTTTTAAATACAAAATAATTTGATGATGTTCGCGATTATGATGGATTTTGTCAAAATTTAAATTAAAAATGCTTATAAAAAAAATGTGTGCCTTTATTTTTTATATGATCATTACTTTTGAACTTCTAATATGAAATGACTTATGGTCTCTGGGTAAATGTTTAAGTTTTTTGATACAGCAATCCTTTCACTATCCTTTTTTGATCCATTTTATATTTTTTAGTTATCATAATATATACTATTTGTATACCTATATCAATTTTTTTATCGATCTATATATTTTGGGTTTTTTAAAATTTTGAGCAATGAAAAAATACCTAATAACCGATACACATATTTTGATCCCTAACAATTATTAGGTAATAATTGAACATAAATGGACATTTAATTTACTTTTTTTTTCATTTATACTGTCACACTCTATATAGTAGATACGTTATAAGAATATACATAATTAATAATTTAAATGTTTACATGGTTTTCTAAACATTAAAATTGTATTTGATTATGATCCTATAGGATAGGTATATATACCTAGTTTATTATATCTACGATTAATTAATAGTTAGGTTAACTATTTAAGTCTTGCTAATACCAAATAACATAACGTACC
>NC_042493.1:132512651-132514540 GCF_005508785.2 Acyrthosiphon pisum
CTCCTAGTTATTTACCCAAGGCCTTCAATTGGCTGCGACGAAAATAGTGCTTGCACAATTTTATCTGCTAGTCAGCAATGTCAAAAAAAAAAAATAACTATATTATATTTCTTTAAATTAATAGTATTCGTTATAAATGTAGTAAAATGTATAATAGTATAGTAATTTGAGATTAATTGATGTTTTCTCAAATTAAATCTAAATTTACAATACCAATGAACATATTTTTAAGTTATTAAAAAGTTGGGTGGGTATTCTTACTGTGTTGGTCAGTTTTTCAATTTGTATAGCTATCACTATTATAAATTAATTATCATTAAAATAATAACTCATAAGTAGGTAAGTCATATTCATACTAATACTTCTGTATTTTAAGAAAATATCATATTAAAATGTTCAATAGATAAGACTTATAAAAAAAAATGTCCAATGTCCAAAATGTCTGATAAATCCAGAGAAGGTCGGCGATAATTCCGTAATTCCGTAATTTTTTTTTGTAATTTTATAATATGAATTCAACTTACTGGCTACCGTTTTAATAATAAAAGTAATAAAAAATAACAATATACACATAGATAATATAAAATGGATTAGACTGGAAAACTTTCTCAACAGATGTTCATGATGGACTGTTGTACGTATGCCTTGATAAAATATATGTATCGGTCACTTGAGTGATATTATGTAAGTTGCTGTATGTGCATGTACACATGCGTTTTCTCATATGTAAACGTGAAAAATTTGTTTTGCTCGAGTAGGATAGGTTTTTTTGATGGTGACTGTGAGTGGTAATGGTGTGTGTTTTTCCCGTGCACATCCATGAATTAAAATATATATGTCGGTCAGGTTATTGACAATATGTAAGTTGTTGTATGCGCGTTCGTGTATGCGTTTTCCCATGCACAGATATTAACAATATAGAACACGAAATCAGAGGACCAAGGGATTAAAGATAATAGTGATTAATATAAATTTTTTAGTAATTTAATAATATAAATTGTAAAATATTAATGCAGTGAAACTTCCATATTACAGAGTCTGATGGTCAACATAAATACAATTTGTATTATAAAGAATTCAATTAAATATATAATTAAATGAATTTAGTTCTTATTTTTTTATAAAAAATAAAATAAACAAAATAATTATGCATATTATCAAAACACATATAACGACCTCCAATCTCTCAATTCTTGCGTCGATCTCTGGATCTACACCAGTAGATATTATATAACAATTGTATAAATAAATAATAAAATGTTATCGTTTCAAGTGAGAAAACTAAATAATATAAGAAGCGTGGTTTTTACAGTAATACATCATATTTATAAAGAAAACCATTTTTGTAAATTACTGTTAATACTGAAAGCAAAAAATATTTATATGTTCAAACAGCTATTTCCTTTACAGTATGTATGTATTGAATAATAACTCCTCAAAAGTTCAAAAACCACCAAAACAAATATATTGTCAATATAATATAGAAATAACGAAAATAAAAATTAATAAAAATAAAAATATAAAATATTGTTGTTACGTGGAAGTATACAATGTAATAACGGCGTAAATATTTTATTTTTATCGTTATAGTGTGAAAATTAAATAATATAAAAATGTATAAAAGTTTGAAAATATCAATAAAATAATGTATATATTTTATACCTACAGCCGTAAGTCAGGTGTATGTTAATTAATTCTTTTAAAATTCTGGTTTAAGGGTCAGAATATTGTAATATATTATGATGATAGCATTGCAGAGAGAAAAGCATTGCAAGCATGTTTTCCAAAATCAACCTTGCTCTTATAGTCTTATGTACATCCCATATTTTACAAGCAGTTTGGCGCTGGCTTCGGAACAGTACCTAGTCACCAAATCCATAACAATGATC